>NC_087217.1:61776921-61821921 GCF_015104395.2 Macrobrachium nipponense | reverse complement strand
CATAAGCTGTTTTGCTGCTTTGATTTTCGTCAGTAAAAGCTGTTTTGCCTGCTTTGATTTTTCGTCAGAAGCTGTTTTGCCTGCTTTGATTTTTCAGTCTTAGTAAGTGTTTTCCTGCTTGATTTTCAGTCTTAGTAAGCTGTTTTGCCTGCTTTTTGATTTTCGTCCTGTAAGCTGTTTTGCCTGCTTGATTTTCAGTCTCTAACTGTTTTGCCTGCTTTTGATTTTCAGTCCTAACTGTTTTTTGCCTTTTGATTTTCAGTCTCATTAAGCTGTTTTGCCGCTTTGATTTTCAGTCTCAGTAACTGTTTTGCCTGCTTTGATTTTCAGTTTAGTGTTTTTGCCTGTTTGATTTTCAGTCTTAAGCTGTTTTTTGCCTGCTTACATTTCACTCTGAGTAAGTGTGCCTACTTTGATTTTCGTTGGGTAAGCTGTTTTGCCTGCTTTGATTTCGTCTAAAGCTGTTTGTGCTTTGATTTTAGTCGTAAGCGTTTTGCCTGCTTTTTGATTTTCAGTCGGGTAAGCTGTTTTTTGCCTGCTTTGATTTCAGTCTGGGAAGCTGTTTTGCCTGCTTTTGATTTTTCATCTCAGAAGCTGTTTTTGCCTGCTTTGATTTTCAGTCTTAGGAAGCTGTGCCTGCTTTGATTTTCGTCTTTGTAAGCTGTTTTTGATGCTTTTATTTTCAGTTTAGTAAGTGTTTGCCTGCTTTGATTTTCATTGTAGGTAAAGCTGTGTTTTGCCTGCTTTGACTTTGTCTTGGTAAGCTGTGTTTTACCTTTGTTTTTCATTCTCAGTAAATAGTGTTTTGCCTGCTTTGATTTTCAGTCTCCTCTCCATGCCATTCATGCAACTCTTAAACTTTTCCACCAACTTTTCCCTATATTCTGCTGTAAAGATTTCTTCATATACTGAACTATCTCAGGGACCCCGCTGTTCTGCATTTCTTTTTAGCTTTCCCCGTTACAAAGATGAACAGCATACGACTCGTTGCTGAGGCCTGAAGGATTTTACTGTAATACGTATTTACCTAAACTTCTTTGGAGGTACCTGACGATGTCTTTACTGAAGCTCTTGTCTTATGCTGCTTGAATGAGTTTCCTTGATGCAATATATATATATATATATATATATATATATATATATATATATATATATATATATATATATATATTGCATCAAGGAAACTCATTCAAGCAGCATAAGACAAGAAGCTTCAGTAAAGACATCGTCAGGTACCTCCAAAGAAGCTTAGGTAAATACGTATTACAGTAATATATATATATATATATATATATATATATATATATATATATATATATATATATGTGTGTGTGTGTGTGTGTGTGTGTGTGTGTGTATGTGTGTGTGTGTAAACATAACTCGTAAAGTAATTTCTAAGAAGAATAAAGGTGGAAAGGATAAAAAAATAAAAATTAAAGAAGGAAATGGATAAGTGACTCTGAATTGTCACACAGACTAAATGTAAAGGGCTGTGTTTTTCGTGTATAAATATATTGAACTATTTTTTGATGGCATAGCATACAATAAGAATATTTTTTACCAGTCTAATTTAACATTGTTAGAGAGAGAGAGAGAGAGAGAGAGAGAGAGCGAGAGAGAGAGAGAGAGAGAGAGAGAGAGAGAGAGAGAGAGCATCTAAATTTTGCCAGATCTAGAGTTATTCCGTCCTAAATAATTCGTCGTGTAGTTTGTTTTGTGAGAAAGATGATCGTGATACAGATTACCCATGATAAAGAAAAGTAGACTTGGTAGTTCCCGTGTAGGACCGCAGTTCAGATAAGAAGTAGTACAAAACTCTTCTTTTTAAAGTTTCATTCAACTTCCAAACAGCCATCTAAACGGAGGGTTTCGAGCGAGGGAAGGGAGTTCGGGAGAAGATTCCCTTTCGAAGACCCTCCCTCCCTCCCTCCCTCCCTCTCCTCCCTAACGTTACCCCCTTCAGCAAATCTCATACAGGGAAACTCCACTTAACTGTCTGGCGCTGGGAGACGAAGTAGCTGATGGAGTGAGCGATAAAGCTCCTACATAATGCTCCTCGTTGAATGTTTTGACTGCTCTAAAAAGCTTCTTTTTTTTTTTCCGGTGACAGAGGGAAAGTCTAGGACGACTGCGACGACGACGACGATGAGGACGACGCTGCCCTTGGTGACACCAGTGTAAGGTTTCCTCCAAATGACTGTGATAAGACTCGAGGAAACTGTTCGTTCGGGAAGATAATACGGCTCCGGAATCAGGGGAGGAATTTCCTGCAGGAAATTCGGAGAAAGCCGATGTGGGTTCTTGGATTAAGGTCCGTTTTGCTTTTTTTGTTTTTTTGTTTTTGTAACTTTTCAGTGTCTCGGTAATGTGACATTAGTTGTCTGTGATATGTTTGTGTGAGTGTATTGAATCGGTATATATCTATCTTTTTGCTCTTTATCCAAAGATTAATGTATAATTTAATTATGGGGCTCGGAACCGTGAGAAAAATACATAAACTCCGATTCCCCCTTTAGTTACTTTTCTGTTAGAACCTGCAACGCCCCTAAGGAACAACAAAAAATATATATATATATATATAAAACTCGAAAAAGACCTTGAGCCCCGTAATCCCCATTACTCACCCATTCGTCTAATATCTTAAAGATAATGAGAAGTAACGACCCGTTTAACCGTCGACTCCAACGGCCATTTTTTGCAACGCTTAACCCTTGGCCCAGAAATGACTCTCTAACACAAGGTGAAAATCAGAAGAAATGGCTGGAGGTTAAGCTCCCTCCATAAAGCACCCCCTCCCCCCACCCCCCCAGGAATGAGGCGGGGGGGGGACTGGGTCTGAGTTCAGGGCTGAGAAAGAAATGGGGGGGATGCCAGGAGGGGTGCCAAGGCACCAAATAGTATTTAGCGTTAATCCTCCCCGACATTATAGCAGGCTGAAATTGGAGGCGACCTGCCGCCGACATTATCTCTTGTTGTCAGCTTGAGGATCGTTGCTCCTGAAGCACTTTCCTTTATATAAAAGCATTTTTTTTTTATTTACAATTTTAAGACATTCGAATGCGGATAAATATGAGTGTTCCCTCTTACGTACACAAACACACACACACCCATATATATATATATATATATATATATATATATATATATATATATATATATATATATATATATATGGTGTGTGTGTATAGTATATATTGCAATAAAACATTTTCTTGGTATCCCTTCTTTTAAATTCCATGAGAGATATTTTCACAATTTTGTCCAGGGATCCACTGCAGAATTACAATATATATATATATATATATATATATATATATATATAGTAATATATATATATATATATATATATATATATATATATATATGTATATATATATATATTCTGATCCTAATACAAAAATTGAGTAATTTGTATAGTAAACGGCTTGTTTTGCTTTACTGTTCTCAATGATAAAATTCAAGTTCATGTTTCAAAAAGAGGTACTATGCCATTCTTCAACAACTATCTTTCGGGATATGAACTTTTGAAAAGTAGATGAATGCCTGTGGATAGGGTGGTCAAAATCTCTTACATGAACGAAGATGGCACTTGAGTTGTTTGTCACGCGTACATTATATTTATTTATGTTGTGACTCTCTTTAGCAATGTTCTTTACCTTATGTTCCAATATTATGGTCGAGTAAGTTTTGCACGCCCCTCTTGTTGTGACTGGTCCATTACAATAAAAATATATGGATATATATTTTTTATACGTTCGCCTCTGTAGGTTTGCGATATCATTTTAATTCAAAACCGTTGTCGGTTCTCATACTGACTTTGTTAGGAATGCTTTTAATACTGATTTTATTAGGAATGCGGTTAATACCGACTTTGTCAGGAATGCTGTTAATACCGACTTTGTTATGAATGCAGTTAATACCGACTTTGGGAGGAATGCTGTTAATACCGACTTTGTCAGGAATGCTGTTAATACCGACTTTGTCAGGAATACTGTTAATACCGACTTTGTCAGGAACGCTTTCAATACTTACTTTGTGAGGACTGTAGTTAATACCGACTTTGTCAGGAATGCTGTTAATACCGACTTTGTCAGGAGTACTGTTTATACCGACTTTGTTATGAATACTGTTAATACCGACTTTGTCAGGAATGCTGTTAATACCGACTTTTTTTGGAATGCTGTTAATACCGACTTTGTTATGAATGCTGTTAATACGACTTTTTTTTGCAGGAATGCTGTTAATACCGACTTTTTTTGGAATGCTGTTAATACCGACTTTGTTATGAATGCTGTTAATACCGACTTTGTCAGGAATGCTGTTTGGATACTGCTAATACCGACTTTGTCAGGAATGCTGTTTGAATACTGTTAATACCGACTTAGTCAGGAATGCTGTTAATACCGATTTTGTTATGAATGCCGTTTATACCGACTTTGTTATGAATGCAGTTAATACCGACTTTGTGAGGACTGCTTTTAATACCGACTTTGTGAGGACTGCTGCTATTCACGATTTTCCAGCCATCACTTGGTTAAAGGAAATAATTTTTCTCTATGCATGATTTGTGACGGCATTCCGAATAAAAGATAGTGTTTTTTTTTTTAATTCAAGACATTTATAGAATTGCAAAAGGGTTGTTATTCCTGGATTTCATTAATGGTTGCCTCCAAAGAGCCAGGCAGGAAAAAGCATTTGATTTCTAGTGATGACAAATCAAGAACTTTGAATTTGAGAGTTTTTAGTTCTTCCACACTGTAATGAATTTTAAGAGTTTGGAGATCTCTTACAATGTTTGAAAATATTTTCTTGTTTGAAAAAAAATTATTTTAGTTTTTGTGTGTGTGTAAATAGCGTCTACCAAGAACAAATAATGTTCTAATGATCAATAACGCCAACACAAGCGTATAATACTGACTGCTCTTCATATAATGTACCTCGCAATGGATAATGTGTTACAGAACTGTTTACAAGAGTGGCATAAAATGCCAAATTGCTCAATTGCCATCATATGTCACGTCAGAGATTTTGACCACCCTGATGACTGGCAGTCAGTTAAAGTGATTTTTTTTTTTTCAAAAACATTACAGGTTAATGTTAGTTGAAAGCTGCCTTATTGGACTAGAAAGATAAACTTGAGCAGTGGACTTAAGATAGGCGATATTACAGACAAGTTTTATTATTTGTTAAGATTGTAAAGTAAAATCAAGTTGTTAAAATGGGCGACTTACTGAGGAATTTAATTCTTAAAGATTGTAAAGAAAAACAAGGTACTAAGTATTTTGCAAGTTGCTAATTTTTCGTGCTACAATTTTGGTAACTGCTTATTCCATCAAGTAAATTTTGTTTTAAATAATGTTATGCGTGCTTAAGTAGTTCTTTGTGTATATTTTAAGTTTGATGATAGGGCTGGCAAACTACTAAAAGAGCGCCTCAGAGGCGTGATCAGTATGGTGTCGGCGTGTCACCTCTGTGCCCGCGAGTTCGATTCTCGGGGATTCCATTGAGGTGTGAGAGCTGTGTATTTCTGGTGATAGAAGCTCACTCTCGTCGTGGTTCGGAAGTCAAGTAAAGCCGTTGGTCCCGTTGCTGAATAACCACTGGTTCCTTGCAACATAAAAACATCATACAAATAAACAAACTACTAACGAATCATGAACGGAGACATTCCTGTAGTGGGCCTGTTAATCTTTGAAGGAAGTGAATCAGAGAATACTGAAAAGTCTTAATTTTTAAAAAAGGGCAAATTTGGAATACCGGGAGCATTGGGATTATTGGAGAAAGTTTGCTGGAAAACTAGACCCAGTAAGTATGGCTCTCGGTACAAGAGCTTGCTGTAGATCCATCAGGACGGAACAGGTGACATTGAACGAGCAGCGTTTTTTCTCTTTTTAATGTCTTTATAAGGAAAGTCTATATATTTTGTCAATTGGTGACAGTATCTGAATATTACATTTGTGAGATTTTATGGAAAGGTTTTTTTTTTTCTTTATTGATGTGTTTATTAGGAACGACTCATTTTTTCTGTAAGGGATAAGATCTGAATATTAGACTAGATATTTTAAGGATAGCTTTTTTTAATTGATTTGCTTATTAGAAAGGACTACAATTTCTTCATTGGGCGCCAAGATCTGAAAATTAAATTTGAGATTTTATTGAATTTTTTTTGTTTATCGTGCTTGTTAGAAAGGATTATAGTTTTTTCAGTAGGGGATAAGATCTGAAGGTTAGATTAGATATTTTTCAATGAATCTTGCTTTATGGAAAGCCTTTTTTTATTTATTTTTTTCATTGATGTGTTTATTAGAAAGGACTACAATTTTTTCACTGGGCGACAAGATGTGTGTATTAAATTTCTGAGATTTTATGGAAAGCCTTTTTTTTATTGATGTCTTTATAAGGAAGGACTATTTTTTCCAGTGGGGGACAGAATCGATTATTAAATTTCTGAGATTCAATGGAAAGCTTTTTATTCACCTGGTACCTGGAACGGGTGAAGTGACAAATTATATAGCCTTGCAGAACAGTATCGTAATTTTGAGTCCAGTAATTTTTTTTTTTTTTTTTTTTTTTTTTTTTTAAGAATTACAGTTTAAAATTTGATAACCGAGCTAAATGACGGTGGAATGATTTGAAGCGTTGTAAACTTTTAGGAAAAATAAGGCTATTTGTAGAATTAGTGATAAGCATGACATCGATGATCAAACATCGAAAAAGCAAGGTTTGCTTTAGTATAGAAGAGAGAGAGAGAGAGAGAGAGAGAGAGAGAGAGAGAGCCCAATTCTTTTGATAATCTACTTTGTTGGTCAATAGTCTTGGAATCTTCACTGGAAAATGGTCAAGATAATAGTTATTAGCAAACACTTTACACAGAAACACAGGTCAAGTGAAATTAATCTAGGTAGCATAATACAGCACGGTAAAAGAAGATAGAAAATAACAATTAGTTTGTCAACTTATTCTATCGCAAAATACTTAGCTGTGACAGGATTCTCCCCGACGCATTCTTGAGTTGTAGAAGCGGGATACTGCTGGTTTTATACAGTAAAAATGAATTCTTAAGAAGTATTTTTACCTCTTTGTGCAACTGAAAAAAAAAAGTGGAAAGACACATGCATGTGCATTTGGACACAATCTGATTGTACTTTGGTTTTCATATTTTTACTTCTGCCTTTCCTCAGTAGAATTAGGAGAAAAATGTCAATTCTTTGCCTTTGAAATATATGAGTGGAGAGATTGTGTGCATCAATGATTTGTTTGGATATTTTCGGAGAGCATGTAGGTACAGAGGTCCCACGGAAGAACGGGGCAAGAATCCTCTTTATTATATCGCGAACTTAGTAAAGTAACTTAGATATATGCATTATTGTAGTCTATTTCGTAATGTATTAATCAAAATGAAGAAAAGCTCCGTAGGGGAGTAGCGCCGTCAGTCAACGCCATCTTGAATTCTCAATTCAAGATGGCGTTGCGTCAGTGGACCTCATGCGGTGCACTGTAGGCATTACTTATGGCTCTTTGCAGCGTGCCGCCCTTTCATATTCGCTTTCATCATCTTACTGCCCACCGTCTCCAAACACTTGTTTCATAGTGCAACTGCTTTGATGTTTTCCTCTTGTTACACCTTTCAAACCTTTTTAATGTCATTTTCCATTTCAGCGCTGAATGACCTCATAGGTCCCAGTGATTGGCCTTTGGCCTGAATTCTACATTTAACTTAACTCAAAATGAAGAAAAGTGAAATTTTAGATAATTGCTTATCTGTTCTTGCAATTTATTTTCGTCCCTTGCTCATTGGCTTTCTGGTTAAGTTATTTCTGTACGTTGTGGGGCAGTTCGAACTTCTTGCAGGCGCTGCTGTGGTTGTGTTAGACATTCTTTGCGGGGATTATGGGAGAGTTAGGATTTTCCTTGCAGGTACTGTGGGAAAGTCAGGGTTGTTTGTGGGACAATGGAAATTAAGTACTAACTTACAAGAACTGTGGGAAAGTTACAACTTCCAAGTTGGCACTACAATTTTTTATATTTATTTTTTGCTCCCATCATGGGAGAGAATGCTCACTTACAGTAAATGGAGGAGAGTTAAAAGAATTTTATGGGCACTGTGGGAGAAGTGGAACTTTTTTGTGGGCTCTGGGAGATAATAAGATACGAACATGCACTGCAGGAGAATTAAAACTTGCTGTGGCCACTTTGGTAGAGTTGGTAGTTTGGCAAGTTACTTAATGACGGAATAGTTAGGTCTTGTTCCAGAATTATTGTTAATCAGAAGAACTTGTAGCTTAGTATCCGTCCTCTTGTGTGCATTGCATAATCCGTAAGCAGACACGCATTGTATTGTCTGCATTTTTCTTTTCATTAGCCTTATCTAATGTTTATTCAAATGATATACTGTTAACGGGGAGAGTAGTATAATGATGATTCAAAAATTCATTGTGGTAAGAGCTGAAGGATATCTAAATGTTATTGTGTTACTCAACCAATCTATGAGGATCTAAACTATCATTTGGAAGCAATTGACTAATAAGCTGTAATTACTTCAGTATGAATGTATCAAGAGGGTCTTAAGTTTATTACGTTTTCCTTCCACATTTTGATATAAAGTGCATTCCTTACGTGAGCTCATATGTGAAATAGGTTCAGTTAGCTGTGGCACCTATTTCTCGGTTGTGCTTTCGTTTTTGTCAGATTTCTTTCTTATAGCGTTTCTTCCCTCTTAAATGTCAAGACATCTGTATCATCATCAATTTTCCATCGCCTATTGTCCCCATTTCTTTCCCTTTTCTACCTTTCCTCTCTTTTCCTCATACTTTCTTTTCAAGACCCAACCCTCAGCGCCCATTTTCCTCTGCTTTCTTATCTACCACCACTTTATCATGTTTCCTTTCCATTGTCATTCCTTCCACACTCTGGACATGTTCCTTAATCATTTTTTCTTTCCTTCTCCCTTCACTTCATGTTCATTATCATACATTTCCTCGTTATTATTTTCCTCGTCCTCTGTCACCTCATCGTCATCATCCTCTCCTCTCCTCCTTTTCCTTTCACATCCTCATCGCCTTCGTCCTCTTTCTCCTCCTCCTCCTTCTCCTTCGTGGCCACCATTCATCCATCTTGCACTAATATTCTGTCTGGCCGTCTCACGGCTAATGGTTGTTATAGACCAAATTGCTTCCATAAATTGCCCCTAAATGGCTCGCCCAGATTGTCAGCTTATCTGCCCTGGTCTCCACTTTATTTTCCCGGGCATGATATCGCAATTATTGTCAGAATCGGTGTTATGAAACCAGCTGAGGAATATGAACAGCCTATTTGCCATCGGCATTCCCTTTTAGCCGGCTTTTAATTTCGCTGTTCCCCGGGTGGGGCTTCCGTCCGGATTTGAGTACGCGCGTGGATAGGACCCTCCTTGATCTGTAGACTAGGACTGCCAGAATTCGTCAGTGGTCTTCCACTGAGCCGGAACAGGTGTCGCTAATATTTAAGCCGGGTCAATTCAAAGTTCACTTTTAAGATTACGTCGTTGCCATCTTTCCCAGGAGGGCGCGTGATAACAACTTCAGCTCGCCTTCCATTGGCCGGCACTCAATTAAATCGGAGGCTGCGATTGGCTGAAGCGGATCGCGACGGCCAATGGAGGACGCTGGAAAGGCTGGCTCGCAGTCTGTATGGAAATGTGGAGATACGGCCTCAAGTATTGCTAATAAAACATAATTGAATAAGCGCTTCAAGATTAACTGGTGCGCACATTGAGGAGTCCTGGAAGTGGCATTGGAAGAGACACTTCGTCACGCGATTAATGTATTCCAGGATATCCAGGCAATGAATAGAAATTAGATCGGTTCTCCTGGGATATCCTCCACCTCCTCCCTTACCTCCTGTGGTGCCTCCTTACCCTTCCTCCTCCAACCACCTTCCCCTCCCTCCCTCCCTCTCAATCCTCCTTATTCGCTTCTTTTTCCGTCTTCCCCATCTCTTTCCAGAATTTGTCTTCCAGAGTTCCAGATAAAGAGAGATGGCGGGGGCTATTATTGCAGAGAATGAATAAGGAAGGAGCTTATTTGAGCGTGCAATACCCCGGAGGAGTTTTTATCCCTTGTTACTTATGGAGTCTTTTATTAGTTATGCTACACTGGGTCCAAAGCGTGACTTACATTAGAGAGGGTTTATTTGATACTGGGTACACAGGAAGAAAATGATACGTAGTTTAAGTAAAGCGTAGTTTTTATTTATCTTCTGTTTTCATTTTGTGTTGATAGGAGATGCTCTAATAGAACAACAATTTGGTGCTGGTTGTCCTTATTACATTGAGCATCTCTCTCTCTCTCTCTCTCTCTCTCTCTCTCTCTCTCTCTCTCTCTCTCTCTCTATTTTAAATGTCATAGACAGAAGACAGTTATATAGAAAAAACCTTTATACTTGAATTTTCTTGTGGAAAAAAATCTCGATGCAAGAAACTTAAATGAGGGAGGATCATTTTATCATGAAACAGGGTATCATGGTAGAGACGAAGAGGGAGAGAGAATGAAGAAGAAGGATCATATAGGAGGAGAGAGAGAGAGAGAGAGAGAGAGTTCCGCCTGGGCTCTTCGGCGCCAAGTGGGCCATAAACAAAATCAATATATCTGCTGCCAGCAGGACGGCACCCACTCACTACTATAGCCTGCATCACTCCCCGCCGGCTGTCTTCTCCCTTCTACCCTCCCATCTCCTGTCTACCAGCCCACATCCTTCTGTCCTCCCGTCCATATATCCCTCACTATCCTCCCATCCCATCTATCACAATCAGTATAAACTGGCATTTATCATCCGTATATGCCAGCCATTCATACTCAAAGTTGCATTCGTAAGTTGGGGGAAAGAAAAAAAAAGAGATTTGCATACGATTGACTGGCCGAAGGGAACTGGGGGTATTGTGGGGTATTGTGCCCACCCGCTCATTTGCCGCCTCCTTTCTTTCGTGAGGTATAAAGTGGTCTACGATTATAGTAAATTGCTTTTATATATAAGGATAAAAAAATAAAACCAGAAGATTTTATAACTTTTTTCCAGCCTTTAGGGGCAATAAAAATTTAATATATATTGATAATATATTAATAATGTTATATATGTATATAATGTACTATATATATATACATATACATATAATACGAATATATATATATTATATAGATATATTATTTATATATTTTAATTTTTGGTAATATTAATATATATAAGTATCATTATAGATATATTATGTTATTCATATAAAATATATATATATATGTAATATATTAATATGTATATCTAAATATTATTGTATCTATATATATATATATATGTATATTATATCTATATATGTCAAGCGAGTATCATATATATGTATATATTATATGGATATATATAGGTACTATATATATATATATATAGATATATATATATTACAAGTAGAAATCGTCGGGATCGAAAAAACTCAGGCATATCATAGCAGAAAGTAGACATTACACTTTTATGGAAAAAAATTATGACTAATTAAAAAAAATGAAATTCAATGATGCTGGTGTTATTATGCATTTGTAAATTTTAGATTTCAGACGTATTAAAAATAAAGGGAAGAAGGCTTAGGTAGAATGTAGTATAGACTGGTACTTGAAAGATGTATATTTCGTAGCATGGAAAAGAATGATTTAGCTGGGCAAGATTTAGCAAGAAGTTAAATCCGACCATACAAACTAAAGAATACGACCGCAAGGCCGAAGAAGCGACTCCAAACCACTGTATAGAAAAAAAAATCAAAGTGGATAACATCCAGTCGCCCCAGCGATGATAAGGATAAAACCAAAGGCACTCTGTACTAAAAGCGAAATCTGCTGTTGCTCCCATTCAAACCCCTTTCAACCACACCGAACTTAATTGATGAAGCTGAGCAGAGACCGGGGGACGTGATAGCATATTGCTCCTGGCATGATAGAAAGTGATGTAGATGGTTGATTATGGTGATGGAAGACTTCGTGGGTGGATGGTGGGTTGCCCTTGTTGGAAGGGGCCTAGTGTTGCACTTGCCCTTGCGTCTTAATGCTAAGGGTAGAAACGGTGGGGGGGGGGGGGGTGGGGGGGACAGGTTATTAAAAGGCCTTCTCTGGTACACTAGAAACAGCTTATGTTTATTGGATTGTTTATGAAGATGGGTTGGGGGGTTTAGCATTCTAGGAGGTTGAGGATATTGACCTTATTTTTGTGCCACATTTGACACGTTTAAGGCCCATTTTAATTAACCATTAGGCAGCTGAAACTTGCTAGCCCAGAGATGTAGAGAGATTCAAGAAACGAAGAGATGAGAGTAAAAATGACGCACTCATAAGGGCAAACCTATTTGAAAAAAAAGAAGACCTGGAAAAATGGCTATTAAATTGAAATCAGAATGAAAATAATCAGAAAGGTCATATTGATTCTGATGTTGATTCTGATGTTATCTGCTGGCAACCCTGGAAGAAAATGTATCATATTACTTTAGCTATTTCTCATTAGGTAGATCCGAAGCAGGCCAGACAGTTGGGCTGAAGAGGTCCAGTTTGGTTCTTAATATTAACCCCCCCCCCCCAAAAAAAAAAAAAATAAATAAATCCCCCCTCAAGTGTTCTTTCTCCATAACTCAGTTTATTTTAGGATTTCTTCTAAATAGCATTTTTTTTTTTCAGATTATTGGACCCAGCAATATTTTTCGGGGTTGAAATGGTTGCACTGTACTGTGATCACGGGGAAGAATCATTATATTTAATGTAGTATGCATAAGATATAAATATTTATTTTCAAGACAGCTCGGACGATGTATAACGGGTCTATACTCTGTTTTTTTTTCCATCTGTCCATCCGCCTGTGGTGTTTTTGTATGGTAACACTGCGTCCCGGGCTTTAGATAGTTACATTCAGCTTACATTCAACGATTATAATAATATCCTATTTCGAATATTAACGGTGTACTTCGCATACAGTAAATTATTAAAACACTTTTCAGTTGCAAATGTACACCCAGATATCCTTTTATTTACCTAAAACATACACATACCGTAACTATTAAAGCCTGGGACGCAGTGTTACCATACAAAAACACCACAGGAGGATGGACAGATGGAAAAAAAACAGTATAGCTTTAGAATGGTTTCAGTGGCCTTTTACGTGAATGATCTCACGTTGTGTAAATAACCTGAAATTGGCCGTTGCTGTCTTTGAACGCAGTAACCTTCGTATTATGACTGAAAGATTGCGGATCGTTGTGGTTTTTATATATATATTTTTAGTGGTCATCGACTTGTCTGTGTAGTATTATGGGCTTTGGGTTTTTTTTTAATAAGTAACCTAATTCTTGGCTTCAGAGATTAAACAATGCTGTTGTTTCGAAGTGATACAGCTTTTTTTCACTGTTTTTTGCATCTTCAAAATTAGATTTAAATTGGCTTGTATGCTGGTATAGATGTAGAAATAATCAGACCTTACAGACCTTACATCTTGTTCGGGTTGCCCCAGGTCCCTCAGTGGAGAAGGGAGAATAAACTTGAGGAAATCTGGAACTTTACCCATTACATTCCGATTGTTCCTTGTCCGGTAACCCTGCACTCAGTTACCCGAAGAATTGAACAAATATCTATCGTTGCCTTCAACCAGAATCTTTCCCTGATGGAATATTATTCTGTCTGATCATTAAAACATGAAGTTACACTGGTATTTTTTCATGCTACTGTGTTGGTGATTGTGATTCCGACTTTAATTTCCCGCTTGACTGGCTTCCTGAAGCTTCGTTTCAATGTAGGCCTTTCCCTCTTATTACTACTACTACTACTACTACTACTACTACTACTACTACTACTACTACTACGACTACGACTACTGCCCATGCTTGTGAAGTTATAAGCAATGCATTACTTGATCCAAACATAAACTTCTTTCAGTTTTCTTCTGAAGATTGAAAAAGAAACCCACTAAATCACTTTGTAACTTGTTTACTTCTAAGTATTTACATTTAATTTTACTCCAAACTCGAGTACTTTCAGGCCCTATCTGTGGCCCACTTTCAAGAGATGTTTGGGAGGTCAGGCTGGGTCAAGACTGCTTGTTTGGAGTCTCCGGATCGAGAACCTATCTAGGTCACAGTATTTTCATACTTCTCAGTACCATAGGTCTGTCATTAAAAATACATTTTTTGATCAGTGTCATGCTCGTGAGCGCTGTTGATGTTTACAGAGGCTGTAACGTTACTTGAAAGCTCTATGATCCCTCAGCCATAATTCAACTGAGTTTGTTACCTGCATTTCAGTCTGGCGAAGTGCTTTGTATTGGCTTAACTTTATTTTGGAATTTTGTCGACAGAATAATGTAATCTCCCCGCCCCCCTCCCGTCCCTTTTCCTCTCTACTGTCCGTTCTCACATGGCATTTCTTTTAGTAGGGACGTGTGGGTTTGCGTTTTGACTTGTTTCATAAAAATCCGCATCATTGATGATAATTATAATTATAATTATAATTATAATTATAATTAATGTAATTGTGTAATTGTGTAATTGTGTAATTGTGTAATTGTTCTAATTTTTTAAATTTATTTTTTCAATTTATTATTTTTTATTTTTTGTTTATTATTATTAATGTGATGAGGCTTCAGAAAGTTTTTGAGTATAACTTCGAGACCATAGAAACGCTGCATTTAAGTTGAATTGTTTTCGGAAAGCATATTTTATGCCTTAAATCAACGTACTGTATCTACGTAGGATCATAAACATAAGCATTAGTTATGGATACGCGAAGTGTGTTGATGATTTGTAATCGCTAACAGATCTTTCGAAATAGGAATTAGCCCTCGAAAAGGAATTTACGAAAGAGTTTAAAGCAGTTAGTTGTTCTTTTTTGCTGTAAAGTTGTTTTAGATTTGGCTGGCCTTATGCCAGCACGGGCTCTTGCTCCTAGAGCAGCCCGTAAATCTGTAAAGGCCGATGAAGTGTTGGGTAAGGTCGGAGACGTAGTCAGCGCTGACACACTGGATTCTTTGTATGTCGAAGCAGAGGAAACAAAGATCCTAGAAGAATCTCTTAATGGTTGTGTCTGAAGGTAGTGGACGGAGTGTTAGGAAAAATAAATGAAGTTGAGTGCATTTATACCGAGAATATGAAAATTTTGAGGTCAGTGAAGAGAAAGATGATGTTGCGTACAAAGTTGATATTGCTGTTAACTTATTTATAAAAACGGCTAAGGACTTTAGACCATCTCATAAGTAATATTTCGAGTGAAGAACTTTAAATCAAAACATAAGAAGTGTTTCGAGTGAAGCAACTTAAATGAATATTTGCGAAGTGGCGAGAATATTGGGAGCAAGGTTTCGACTTTTGTAAAGCTAGCAGCCGGTAATAGTAGGCGTTACATATTTTAAAAAAGTGATGCAGTTGTGAGAAATTTAATATAGAAACCCATCATAGAACTAAAGTGGGGCCAAATATGTTTTTTTTTTCTTTTTATGATCACAGAACTGAAATTCACTGCTAAGGAGAGAGGGGTATAGGAAATGTGCAGAGTGTCATAACTAGGGATTGTAACTCTGTAGTGAAAATTAGTAAAAGAACTGACCATGAATACTGATTCTGAGTGGTTGCAAATAACGTGTGGTTTCAGGTATATTATGTTGACTGAAATCGGTTAAATAGTTTTAAGTTTGAATTAGACTAATTTTTCGATTATAAGGAAAATGTTGATCTCAGGATGGCGGGAAAGTTTCGAGTTTTCAACGTTTAGTTAAAATTAAGCGATAAATTTGGAGAGGTTCTTTAGAGCCTTCGAAAAATGTGCTCCCAAGATTGTTTGAAGATTTAAAAGAACATACTGTTTAGTGTCGGCAACACTAGTGAAAACAGAATTTTAATACAAGAGAAATTCATGAGTTTTTATATATAGTTAATATATATACCATTTTTATATGTATCATTTTATTAGTATATTTTGATACAATTTTTATATATACCAGCAAAGCATCTACCGTGACCGAGTTGCCACCCCCCCAAAAAAAAAGAACATTTAAGATAAGTACATGAAATAAAAGTTTTGATGGGGGAGAATCTGTTTCAGGGACTTTATACATCTTTAAAACAGGGAATTGAGATTTATTTCCTTACACATGGGTCTTATCCAACAAATTTTGCTTGGTTATCAAAACTCTCATGGCTAGATTATCCTTTGTGTTTTGCCATTTGATTTTTTTTTTATGTCCAAAAGTTTCTGGCCATAATGAGTTTCGTATTACTCGAAGAATTTCCTTGAACAGCTGAACAGGTAATGTAAGACATTGTCTGTGGAAATGTTTTGAAGCCGAAAACTTCGAAATTCAGTTTGAAGTGTCGAGAAAAACACCTTACCTCAAAAACCGTCTTATTCATATGCTGTTGAAGATATCTAAGGGCTAGAACTAGAAGGTGGATTTTATATTTTCTCGATTAATTCCATTCCTGCATATTTTAGTAACTGACACTAAGTTAATTGCATGAAACTCGTCTTTTTAATAGTTTAATTCTATATTTTGTATTAAATTCTACAGTCGTCACGTTGCTGCCTTTTTAAAAGCATTTTGTTATTAGAAGTAATGGTTTTTTAAAAACATTTTCTTATTGAAGTATGGCTTTTTAAAAGCATTTTGTTATTAGAAGTAATGATTTTTGAAAAACATTTTCTTATTGAAGTATGGTTTTTTTTAAAGCAGTTTGTTGTTAGAAGTATAGTTTTTTTAAAAATAATTTTCTTATTGAATTTGGTTTATTAAAAGCATTTTGTTATTAGAAATATGGTTTTTAAAAAAACATTTTCTTATTGAAATATGGTATTTTAAAAGCATTTTGTTAATAGAAGTAATTGTTTTTTAAAAATTTTCTTTCTGAATTATGGTTTTTAGAAGCAGTTTATTGTTAGAAGTATGGTTTTTTGAAATAATTTTCTTATTGAATTATGGTTTTTTAAAAGGAAATTGTTGTTAGAAGTATGGTAATTTTTTTGAAAGCATTTTGTATTATTAGAAGCATGGTTTTTCCAGAAAATTAGCAGTTATGCCAAAGTTTCCATGTTATCGAATAAATAATTCGCGTGCTCTATGAACGCGAATCTGTCAGCACAGTTGAAACCCAGTAGGGGGTTAGTACCGTCATCAGTGGACCTCATGGGGTGCAATGTAGGTACTGTATAAGATTCTTTGCAGCGTGCCTTCAGCCTCTATATAGCTGCAATTTCGTTCCTTTTAGTGTACCTCCTTTCATATTCTCTTATTTCCATTTTACTTTCCTCCCTCTCCTATCAATTCATTCTTAGTGCCATTGCGAGTTTTTCCTCCTGTTAAACCTTTCAAACCTTTTACTGTAAATTTCAGCGCTTGGCCCTTGGCGTAAATTCTATATTCAGTTCCATTCTATACATACAGTTGACGGGTGGTAGCTTTCTGTTTTAATAACGTTAATGTAATGAGATAATACAGTCTATTAATTTACGCGTTCCATTATGATTGCTGATGTGTAATATTTCTTGAGTTATTTATATTTATATAGAAACTGAACTTCCACTTGTATAATTTTAGGTAGCATATATATATATATATATATATATATATATATATATATATATATATATAGATATAGATTATGATAGATAGATACGCATACATTTTTGTTTACTTAGCCATTACTTACTCATTTTTAACACTTACAGTTCATTTATTTTACATTTCAGGTAATGTCCCTGGTTGTTTTTCGTAGTGTTTAAGTTCGCGTGCAGTCTGCAAAGAGGTAAGTTTTTAAAACGCTTAACATTTGCAGAGGTATTACCTTTATCTAAATTTTATTTTACAAAAAGAAAAAAATACAATTTAGCAAGTGCATTTTTCATCGGAACCATCTGTTGGCATTACTGACAGGTTATTAAATATTCAAGAATCTTATGAATTTTATGCTAAATTCCCATTGGTGAAAATACTTATGAATATTGACAAGACCCGTGTACTGGTGTTCTTACACATTTACAAGATTTACATTGATTCTTTTTTTAGCACGCTAAAGAAATCCTTAACAGTGAGGGCAGAGCGAAAACGGTACATAATTTTATTGTATGTGGCATTTAATGAAAATAGCCTCGAATCCACGATAATTTACAGCTCCTTAATAACACTTATGGCTTTATTTCTCTTAAATGTTGTCAGTCTTCCTGAATTATTTTTTCCCCTCTTCTCTCTTGTTTCTGAGAATCCCTCGGTGTATATTTAGCTTCGTGGCCATCTGTCAGGCGACCTTGCCTGTTAAAAAGCAAGGAGCTGGGTTTTTCCTGAATCGTTAAGTGAGAGTGTAAATGTATTAAGGTTAGTGTTGTATTGTAATGGGTGCAGCATCGCTGGGCGACATTGACAGGACAAGAGAGTACACGGAGAAACCGCTGTTTAGAAACAAGATTACTTGCGGTTCGTTACGCCAATAGGTCTTTTGTCCATGCTTGGAAATTAGAAAGGGTTTCGATATTTAACCTATCTTTACTTATCTTTATCATATAACATATAAAATCTTCAATGTAAATTAGACATATCCCTTATGTTGAAATACCTTATTTTTATTATCTAAAATCCTTTCGGTCGCTTATTCTTAACTTAAGACTTGAAGGAATATTTATAATGTCATTTTCGTCTCTACCTATCTTTTCGTCTTTAATTATCTTTATCACACAACGTATAAAATCTTCAATGTAAATTAGACACATATCCTATGTCTAAATACCTTATTTTCAATATCTAAGATCCTTTCAATCACTTATTCTCAATTCAAGACATAAAGGATATATTTATGAATAATGTCAGTGGCATTATTCATAAATATATCCTTTATGTCTTAAATTGAGAATAAGTGATTGAAAGGATCTTAGATATTGAATATAAGGTATTTAGACATAGGATATATGTCTAATTTACATTGAAGATTTTATACGTTATGAGATAAAGATAAGTAAAGACGGAAAGATAGGTAGAGACGAACTAATGATAAGTAAAGGCTCAATAAAAAAAGTGAATCGATAATTTTAGATTATATATATATATATAAATATAATATTATTATATATATATATATATATATATATATATAAAATATTGATATATATATATATTATATATATATATATATATATAAATAACTAAAAATTTCAAACAGGTAGAAGCCAAGAGTTTAATTAATTTTTCATGTATGATAATCAAAAGAATCAACGTTTTTAGCACTACGATTTCCGGCATCTTAACTTAGTCTCAAAAAAAAAAAAATCCATTACACAAGCATTTGACCGAATTCACCCTGTGTGAGAATCCACAGGCGTCTGCACTCTCGACCAGATGAGAAGCTGCAACTCCTTCATCAGGGAACACAGCTGAAAAGCAGCTGAGAAAAGTAGCTGAAGGTCCAGTGGACGAAAATAATTGAATATGTCTACAAAGCGAAGCCGTGGCCAGGTGTGTTTAACTTAGACTCTTAACTTACTCTCAGCACATAATTATCGATTCACTTTTTTTTTTTTTAGTTCGTCTTTACCTATCTTTTCGTCTTTACTTATATATATATATATATATTATATATCTATATATATATTATATATATATTATATATAAATATAATATATATATTGGTGTGTGTGTGTGTGTGTGTATATATATATATTTATATATATATATAATATACATATATATATATATATATATATATATATATATATAATATATATATGTATATATATATATCTATGTATAATATATGTATATGTATATATATATATATATATAATATATATATATATATATATATATATATATATATATATATATATATATAATATATATATATAAAATTTCTTTCCTCTTATATTTGTTTTTCGGTGTATTTTAAATTAAAGTCTGACTTCTATCCGTTTGAAATTTTTAGTTATATATATATATATATATATATATATATATATATATATATATATATATATATATATATATATATATATATATATATATATATATATATATTATATATATATATATATATATATATATATATATATATATATATATATATATATATATATTTCTTTCCTCTTATCTTTGTTTCGTGGGTTTGAGGTCCGTTCAAAAAGAAAATTCTGGGTCTATTGATAAAGCAACACTACGTCCTTCACCGGTACCCAACCTGCTCCCCCTCTAAAAAGAATATTCCGGCAACATTTATGGTTCTTCTAAAGGTAAATAAGTCTGAACATTTTCTCACGACTAGCTTTTCGCTTACTTGGGGAGTAAGCCTACAAACTACTTTATATGTGCGGAGGGTAGGAAAGGTCTAAAAAAGTCTGAAAAATGTGTTTTGTCTCGAGTTAAAGATACAGGAATTTTAGGAAAGGATATTTATGATTTATTTATTGGAATGAAAATTTAATAAATTAATAACGAGCATATTAAACAGTTCAGAAAAA
This sequence comes from Macrobrachium nipponense, assembly GCF_015104395.2. Lineage (NCBI taxonomy): Eukaryota > Metazoa > Arthropoda > Malacostraca > Decapoda > Palaemonidae > Macrobrachium > Macrobrachium nipponense. Next base: position 61,801,444 of record NC_087217.1, on the reverse strand, counting down.
TGATTTCATAAGAAAATATATAGTATTTCATTTTCGTTGGTGAAACAACGGCCATCTGTCTGTAAATTTTAGCACGTTTTAATTTATTTGATGTTCTGAATTTAGAGGCTATATTTCTCTTCAGTTATTTTGTTTCCACTTATAACCGAGAATATGTGAACGTGTTTAATCTGTCCTTTTTATTTGTTCTTTGTTTTTCATATGAGTAGTAGTGATGATGAGTATTAATTACGAAGACCACTTCACGTTAAGTTTGGATTATAATGTTTGTATCTGATACGTGAGTGGAGAATCTTGCACTCGTTCCCGGGTAGGCTGGAGGTAGGATCACGCCTTGTTAAGTCACTAAGTTTCATTAGCGGAGTATGCAAATTTATAAGTTTTGCGCAAAATCTACGTAATTTGGAGACATAATTTCACTATTTGCGAAATTATAAAATGACAGACACAGACAGATCTACGTAATTGCGAAATTATAAAATGACACACAGACAGACAGACAGATCTACGTAATTTGGAGACATAATTTCACTATATGCGAAATTGTAAAATGACAGACAGACACAGACATGATCTGCCTTCAAGCACATCAATTAGAGCGAAACCATTGAAGTGCGTAAGAGTAGTTGTGTTGACAGGATATCTGCTGTCGGTTTGGGGCTAATAGAGATAAATGAGTAGCATCACAGGCAGCGAGAAGCATCGTTAACTGATGCGGCTTAGTTTGCCAGAAACCGATGCTTCTTGAACTCTGGAGTGAACTTGAATTGTTAAAAATTTAAAATGGACAAAATCGACCTATTGTTTTAATGTCTCTGGATTAAGCTGCACTTGGATGGGGGTATAATCTGATTTGTTGCTAACCTGTCTGCGGATTGTGGCCCTAGTTCAGCAAACCAATGTCTTTTGCCTTCTGTATGTCTTGTGAGCAATTATTGATTAGAAGTTGGTGTCCAGTTTCCTAATAGATCTGATTTTGTTTAAGACATAAGGCCAATGCAGTGCGATAGATAACGTATATTGCCCTTATCCAGCCTAGAAAAAAAGGCGTGTTGGGAGACGCAGGGGTGTTGCTCAAACTTAAAATCAAATGAGTTCCAATTTGTTCATGGCCGCCATCTCCAGAGAGATTTATTCATGTCTATAGGCAAATTTAGAGTTGCCTACCATACTACTAAATCAGCGGACTGATCCGAAAATATGCTTCCAATCAAACGTGTCAAACTACGCCATTTATAATATCCACTGTTTGATAATTTACTAATCCCTAAAAACTACTGTAGATCATCCATTAGAATCCCATCATCATCAAAAAATCCCATCATAGAAAAAAAGATGTAAAAACTTAACCTTCCTGCCATTACACCAGTAGCAGATGGACATCATAAACGAATAAGAAACTATTTCTTTTGAGAGTTTCTCAGTGAGAGTGTCTCAGTGGCATCCTTATAAAAGCCAGCTGAGTGCCGAGACCGGATAAGCTCCGACAAAATGTTTTTATTTATATATATATATATTTTTATTTTTTAACCAGAACTTCAAACGATCTTATGATGGGAGAAGAAAATGTTCCTAATGCCGAGCGTTAGAGAGAGAGAGAGAGAGAGAGAGAGAGAGAGAGAGAGAGAGAGAGAGAGAGAGTGAGTTTAGTTTTTATTTTTTATACGAAAGGTGGGAGAAGGAACTGAGGAGAGAGAGAGAGAGAGAGAGGGGGGAACACAGATGGAGTTTTTTTATTTTTTATAAACGAGAGTGGGAGAAGGAACTGAGAGAGAGAGAGAGAGAGAGAGAGAGAGAGAGAGAGAGAGAGAGAGAGAGGAAACGAGATGGAGTTTTTATTTTTTATACGAAAGGTGGGAGAAGGAACTGAGGAGAGAGAGAGAGAGAGAGAGAGAGAGAGGACGGGAGAGAGAGAGAGAGAGGACGGGAGAGAGGTGTGGAGTTTTGATGGCTGGCACTCAACTTGTGTACCCATAATTGCGTGTGATGGGGAGCAGGAATGGGCACGTGGCCTCCTGTACACCAACCTTTTAACACGAGACCAAAACAACACCTTTCCGCTCTTTTAATGTCGTTACCGCGACGGATGGTAGGGGGAGGGGGAGGGGGAGGGGGAGGGTGAGTGGTCAAAGTGAGACGAAGCAGAGGAAAAGGGGGGAGAGGACGGGAGGCCGGGACCTTGAAAAGCCAAATGGCGAATTATTTTCTCCAGTTGATCGCTCGAGGAGAGTTTGCATTAGTTGGTTTTCTTGTTGTTGTGATGCAACATCATGGTTTGTTTTTGTGTTGCCGCGAGGGCGTGGCGATAAATGGGGAGCCTCCTCGCAGCAGACCATGATTGGGTGCTAATGTCTCGAGATGGTAGGTCCGAACTGCGAGGAGAAATGGAGAGATATATGCGTTTTAGTACTGCCTCGAAGTTGGGAGGCCATGAAAATTTCAAGAACTCGTCTTGGTTGAAAGTTTATCATGCTGATCTCTTTATTCAGGGTGATGAGAGAGAGAGAGAGAGAGAGAGAGAGAGAGAGAGAGAGAGAGAGAGAGAGAGAGAGGGAGGGAGGAAGCGTCTCCACTACACCCTCTTGTGTGGTAGGCCGCTGCCAACTACCATTAGCCCTCGTAAGACCCTTCCTTCCTCATTTTTCTACAGAAACGTTTCTACTTTTGAAATATGGCTGGTGGAACTCTCATTATTGTTTTTTTTTCTTTTCTTTCAGTGATTCACTTCTTGAACCCTGTTGCTTATATAATCTACTGTAAAAAAAATTGACAGGAATTTTTTCCGATTACGTATAATTTACGAGAAGTGAAATGATGATTTATGGTCAGTGTATTCCTATTATATCCCTAAAGATTTTTATAACCTTCGGCGGTTATACGGTCGACCACCCAGGCATCCGTAAGCCACAAATAGTCTACTTTTCCTCTGTGTTTGTACTCGGCGAAAGGAAGCTTGCTTTAAATAAGAAAGAAAAATATCGGTATTTAAATCTATATATTTTCAACTTCTACTTGACCAGATGCTTGGATGTGTTCACCACCACATTTCTTTTTAATGTCTATTTTTCTTTTGGTCATAGTATTCATTTGAATTAGGACTAAACAGTTTTATTTTGCTTCAAGTTTCGTCGTCTCTGATGTGCTGTTTTGTGCAAAGGAAGTGTAACATAATCCCTCGTTATCTTTGTCATTTGCTTTAAAAAGACTGGGATGCTGAGATAAGAATTAAGAAAGGGAGAAGTGTTGAAATGCATGATAACATGCATAGATATTCAGTTATTTCTATGTGAAGTCTTGTGATTTTTCCTTAATGTATATATTCATAATTAGTTAGTCGTGATTACATCCGTTAACTATTTAGGAAGAAATATATTCACACGTCTGTGTGTATACATGATGATTTTAGTGGGATCTCTCAATAACGATTGAACAGAATTCCATGAAACTGAGGGGGTAGATTCATTATGTGGCAATCTCTCTATACAATTAATTTCTGGAGTAATTTGTTGCCATGGAAACCATTTTAATTTGGCAGATTTCTCACAAACATTGATCATCTCGAGATGAAAACCTAAGGACCAAATCTGCCAAATTTAGTCGAATTGTGCTTTGTGGTTACTGAGGTATATCCTGCTAACACTGGAAAACACCCAGTTACAAATAGGGATTTCCGGATGTTTAAGTGCTCCTTATCTTGCTGCATCTTTGATTGGTCTCGGCTGAGACCGAATTATCATTATTATATATTTTCCTGATACAAACTGGCCTAAGTCCTAAGCTAATCTAGGCCGAGTCTTCCTTGTAGCCTGCTCTCCTTTTCCTCCACCACATTAACAATTTTGATTGTTTTTAGTCACAAAATTCACACAGTTTCTCTAAAAGTTTGTGTACTTTTGCAGATAATGACAATTTTATTGAAAGAAACAACAAGACTGTTATATTAAACAGTTTTGAATAATGCTTTATTTATAGCTTTGGCCACATGACTGTCATTCATTCTTGTCAGTAATGTAATAATTGCATTTATCTCACTGTTCTTCCGTAGACTGTCATACATTCTTGTTAGCAGTGTAATGAATGCACTGAACTTAATGATCTTCCCTAAACTGTCATACATTCTTGTCAGTAATGTAATAATTGCACTGGACTCAATGATCTTCCCTAGCCATACTTTCCCACTGACATTTACCGTATAAGCCAGCTCTCTGTCACATGACTTATCATTAATTTCCTTTGAGCATCAGCCAGTTCTTCTTATTACACCATTTCACATCTTTACCTTAGACGAGATCATTTCGTTAACTCTGTGAACCGACTTTGCCTTTGGGGGTAATACTCGAGAATAAGCTGAGGCTTACTAAGTAAGCGTCTGATTGTCATGGCTAAACTCTCATCTCGAAGATTGAGAGAGTCGTCACTGTAAGGGGTCATGGTTAAAAAAAAAAGTCAAGTATATCCTAGTTTAACCAGACCACTGAACCGATTAACAGCTCTCCTAGGGCTGGCCCGAAGGATTAGATATTTTTATATGTGGCTACGAACCAATTTGTCACTTAGCAACGGGAGCTATAGCTTACTGTGGGATCCTAACCATATTGTATTGAGAAAGTAATTTCTAATCACTAGAAATAAATTATTCTTGATTCCGCATGGGCTGAGCGGGGAGCGAACTCGGGCTGCCAAATCTGCAGGCGAGTACGCAACACAATCGTCCAATGAGGAACACAGGGTCATGGTATTTCGAATCTCGTTTGCTTAGGAAACAGTGTAAAACCCTCTGCAGATTCTGCATTTGGTAGATTATTATTCATCATTGTTTATGGTATTTGACGTCGGTGAGAATGTTTCACTCTGCATTTTCAAAAGAATAAGATTTTTTTCTACGCGATAAGAAGTTTATATTTAATTTTCCGAAACCACTTAGCTAAGTCTATATATTCATCTGTGTTTATGGTGTTTGAAATGGGTGAGAATTTTTTCCCTTAACTTTTCAAAACAATGGTTTTTTCCATAACTGTATTAAGATATTTGTATAATTTTCAGAAACCGCATTGGTAAGAGATGATTATATTCGTTATTAACCAGTTACGTCACTAAACGTATGTATGCAGTTTGGGGGTTATGTAACTGATAATCGATGGACAATTGTGGGTTAGCATCATGTTAAGGGTTTATCTGCGAATTTGGGAACCATTCAAGTTTATTTGCAATTTTGGGAAACCTTTGCAACTAAATTTTTATATGCAGTTTTTGAATGCTACGTAGCTAAGAATTTATTTGACACTTGGAAACCATGTATCTAAAATTTAGTTTGCAAAATAATTTTGGTTTATTACATAGGCAAGATTTTTTTTTTTGCGCAACTTTGGGGTACCATGTTTCTGAAAATTTTATTGTTCAAATTTTGGAAACTACATAGCTACATCTTGGGAAACGTAATTTATTTTTGCAAATTTGGGATACTACATAGCCTGAGTTTATTGCAACTCTGGGTAACCATGCAACAAATTTTTTGTCTAAGTTTTGTGTAATACATAGATGATAATTTATTTGCAATATTGGGAAATAATTTAACTTTAATGGTATGTGCAACTTTTAAGATACAGATAGCTAAGAATTAGCATGAAATTTTGGGAAACCCTTATAAGTAAATTTTTATGTGAAGTTTTTGGGATAATACGTAGCTACTAGTTTTTTTTTTCCAACGATGGGAACCCTGTAACAAATTGTGTACAATTTTAGGTTACTGCATTGCTAAGAGTTTTATATACTATTTTGGGAAACCATGTAACTAAAATTTAATTGGCACTTTGGGGATACTGAATAGTTAAAAGTATATTTGCAATTGTAAGAAAATAAAATATTAAGTGTAATCTGAGCTACTACATAGCTGGGAGTTTAATTTTAATTGGGAAACATTGTAATATTATTTGTTTTTGTTCTAATTAGCTGAGAGTTTAATTGTAACTGGGAAACATTGTACCATTATTATTATTATTATTTTATTACTACATAGCTAAGAGTTTCTGCAACTATGGAAACCATTTTGTAACAAATTTTGTGTGCAATTTCGGGTACTACATAGGTAAGAGTTTCTTGCAACAATGGAAACCATGCAAGAAATTGTGTGCAATTTTGGAGTACTACATAGGTTAGAGTTTATTTGCAGCATTGAGAAACCAGTCTAACAATGATTTTATGTGCAATTTTGAGATACTATCTAAAAGTGCAATTTTGGGAAACCATAAAACTAAAATATTATGTGCAATTTGGTACATGGCCAAGAGTTCATTTACAACTTTGGGAAGCCAGGTAAATTATGTGCAATTTTTGGATACTATTTAGTTGAGTTTATGTGCTGGTTTGGAAAACAATTAACTAAAATCGTACTATATGTGCAATTTTGGGATACTACATAGTTAAGAGCTTATTTTCAGTATTGAGAAACCATTTAACTAAGATTTTATGTTCAGTTATGGGATATTACATAGCTAGGAGTTTTATTTGCAATTGAAGCTTAGGTTTTTATGTACAGTTTTGGGTTTCTACAGAGCTAAGAGTTTTTTTTTTTGTGTTGGTAAACCATGTAACGAAGATTTTGTGTCATTTTGGGAAACTATGAAACTAAATTGTTTGCCATTGTGGGGTACTATATAATTAAATGTTTAGTTACAACTTGAGAATTTTTTATTATAGTTTTGCGATACTACATAACTTAGTGCATTTGCAACTTTTACCAATATTTTATGCAATTTTGGGATATTGTGTATTTGCAACTTTCACCAATATTGTGTGCAATTTTGGGATATTCCGTAGCTATAAAAAATCTTTGTAAAATTTTGCAATTATAATTTTGTGTGCCGATTTGCAACCTTTAACTAAATTATTTTATTCTGCGTTATTACAGAGCTAATAGTATATTTGCAATTTTGGGAAACCATGTGACTAATTTTTTATTTTCAGTTTTGGGATGTTACATAGCAGAGGTTATTTGCAACTATAAGCAATATATATAATATGCAATTTTGGGTTAGTGTATTGCAAGTAGATTATTTGCAGTTTTGGGATACCATGTAGGTAAAATTTTATTTGCTATTATGTGAAACTATAAATAAAATGTCACGGTTCGACCAAGATAAATGCCTAGATTTTAAGAGCGTTAAATATTTTTAAAGTAATTTTTATTTTACGATTCTAGGAAAACTAAAGTCTTTTTAATAAATCCGTCATGCATTTGACTTACTTATTATCTAATTGTAAAATGTAAAATTCGTAATTTTTTGTCAGTTCTATGAAATTATATTTAAAAAAAATATCAAATGTATTTATACTCTTGCATACGTATGTATACACACACACACACACACACACACACACACACCACACACACACACATATATATATATATATATATATATATATCTATATATATATATATATATATAAAGGATATATATACCGTTGTAAATTATGTGGCCTTAGCTTCCTTTGCAATACAAGAATTATTACTGTCCAAGTGGCAACGAATTTATCTGAAGCTCGAAGCAAACTAACATATTTAATTTCGTTTTTGAAAGGACTTTCTTTTTTCCTCTCTCTCTCTTTTTAAGTAAGTTACAAGGCGGTAAGAACAACTGCTTGGCTTTGTTTGCCATTTAGTGCATCTCCGGAACTAAACTCAGTAACGTTAAAAGGTTCGGCGACAGATAAGATCATACGAGAGAGAGAGAGAGAGAGAGAGAGAGAGAGAGAGAGAGAGAGAGAGAGAGAGAGAGAGACAGGATATGGCCCCTAAACCCATTTGCCCCACATCTACCGCTTCCTATTTCTCTTCCCTTCTGAAACTTGCGGTTTTGTATAAAAGAGAAAATATATATATATAAAAAAAACTAAGAATAAACTAATATAATATTATTAGTGGCTTTGTAGTATTTGGATGCTCTTCCACCAAATTATGCTTCGGGGAGTTTTTTTTTTTTTTTTGTGGTGGGGCGGGGGGTGAGGGGGGTTTGGGTGGGGGGGAGAGAATTTGACTGCTTGCAGTATATTCTGGATTTTTTTTATAATTAATAGGCTTTTCTCAAGGTGATTGCATTGATTTTCACGACATACCTTCTCGTGTACAACGTACGTATCCATATGTTATTTTTTATTTTAATCAGTCTGTTTATGGACCTATTTGTAAAGTTTAACCTCACAGTTTGTGGACTTTTATTTTTATTCCATTAACACTGATGATAATTAGACTTTTAGTTCTCCCAGTTACCGCTTCTTGAGAAAACTGGTTATAATGCTGTATGAAACACTCAGCCACGGTCCATGAAACTCTCCTCCACAGCCCATGAAACACTCATCCACAGCCCGGTGGTGGCCTGTGTTGTTGGAACTATAGCAGTGACAGATGCACGAACCTGGGTGACTTTAACCTTAAAAAAAAAAAAAAAAAAAAAAAAAAAAAAAAAAAAAAAAACAAAAAAAAAAAAAAAAAAAAAAAAAAAAAACACTACTCGGTCTAGAGGGTTGCAATTTGGTACATTTGATGATTTTAGGGTGGATAATCACCATATCAATTTGCAGTCCTGTAGCCTCAGTAGTTTGTAAGATCTGTGGGCGGACGGACAGACAAAAAGAAAGCCATCTCAATTAGTTTTTTTTTTTACAGATAACTAAAAACTGTTACTGAAACTACCAAAAATCTTTTGATCTAAGTTTTGCAGTGAAGGATTTCATTATGCAAGGCTATGAATTCAATATCATCTCAGATTTGAATAAAACTTGTTTTTGATGTAATTAAAAGTTAAAGACAGTACACTGCCTCTGGCCATTCCATGAAAGTCAATACAAGACGCTTCGATACGGACTGCTTAAATATGAACTGCTGAAGTGCAGGTGCGGTTTCTTGGTTAACGGAAATACAGAATTATCTGTAGCAGATAAGAGTACGCCGCTTATCTAGTGCCGTTGTAGTTAACAGTAAACTACGAGAATTTTCCCAAGCAAACGCTTGCCCTGATTCTTTGAAGGTGTCTCGGACAATTTAATTTATGTCTCGTGCGAGGTGATTTTTGAGGTACAGAGGTTTTTACTATAGCTTTTCTTGTTTTTTGAAACTCTTCTTTAGCTAATAAGGAGCTTAACTATAAAGCCTTAACAGTTACAGTAGTAATTCTCAATGTTTTGGTCCATATGTCTGAATGTCATCCCCACTTTCATTTTTAAAATTGCCTCAGAAGGTGCATTCTAAATAATATGTATATAATACAAAAAACAGTTGGTCACAATTCCTCTCCCCCCCCCTCCCCGAAACAATGAAATTCCCCCCACCCCCTAGGGGTATTCCCCCCCCCTGTTGAGAACCACCATGTTTAGGTATCGTCACAGAGTACGGTAGCTTATCAATGTAGTAAGAGAATTTTGGAAGGACAGAAACTCGAGGGTTAACGTGAACACAGCTGCTTGTTTACAGGGTTTCGGGAGTGACACCCCGCCCCCCATCATTCTACTGTTTACTCTTAAAGTCTGCTTGATCAGCGATTAGCGAGAACAAGAAATCCAAGACCCAACGTTGTTATTTGTACGGTATAAGATAAGTGCCGCACATCTGTCCGGACGAGAATCGTGGAGCGATTTCCAGCACTTTCACCCTTGTGGCACAGTCCGACATTGCCCCCCCCCCCCCCCCCCCCCACCCACCACCACCACCACCACCACCACTACCTCCCCACCCCGGCCCAGGCTACAAAATCCTGTGTGTGCGAAGTTCACGGTCCTTTCTAAGAAGCTACTCTATAGATGTATGAAAATGTTTAAGAAAGAGTTAATGTTAAAAGTTTCCATCGTTACGACGCTAGTTTACGTAAATCAGTTCAACCAATCCCCCCCATATATATACACAGACAAATATCACTACGAAATTACAGTAGTACAAGAAAAAATGGCGTAGAAACCTCATTAATATAGAATATCCTTTTTTTAAATTTTTTTTATTCAAACTAGTTTTTATTCAAGCTAGTTGTTTGTGATTATTGATGTTTCCCTAGTGGGCTGTCTTTTCTTTTTTTATGGTCAGTAATATTCGATATCTAGTCTTTTATATGGCGGCTCAGCTCATGTCTATTTTAACTGCATTGAAGGAAAAAGATTATCAAATGAAAATGCCCAGTTGAAAATGAGTCAGTAATAGCTTACATTGAACGTAATTGTCTTTAAGTGTAAAATGTTGTAATTCTTGAATAATTATCAATCATATTTTTGAATGATTTATCTCTGGCGTCAATAACTATAGTCGTTGAGACTCCATTTTACATGAATTACTCCATTAATCAGTCAACTTATTCGTGAACAATTTCTACTGTGAAACTCTCATTGAAAGTGTTTGTTTTTATACAAAGTTTGGTAACAAATGGGAAGTTATTCACCAGATGTTTAATCCGTACATTTACGGAGATTTCTTTTAGAAGTTTTTCCCATTTTATAAGGAGAGAGAGAGAGAGAGAGAGAGAGAGAGAGAGAGAGAGAGAGAGAGAGAGAGAGAGAGAGAGAGATGGGGTTGGATTTTATCATCTTTTTATATAAATCTTGGCACCAAGTTATTCATCAGATATTTAGTCCGTACATTTGCAGAGATTTCTGTTGGAAGTTTAGTTCTCAGTTTATAAAAGAGAGAGAGAGAGAGAGAGAGAGAGAGAGAGAGAGAGAGAGAGAGAGAGAGAAGGGGGTGGGGGATGGAAGAGGCGTAGGGGGGTACTAAGGAACGGGCGGCAACAGCAGCAGCAGCAATCTCCTGCTTAAGGGCGAAGACCATTTGATGAAATTACGCTTCCGGATAACCATCAAGATCGATTTAGGCCAAATAGGTTGAAGGGTATTAGTCCCTATTGCGGGTAATGAAACCAGACTGTTCGAACCTCGGAAACGGGGCTGGGGAGGGGTCCCAGATCTGCCCCTGCCCAACCCCCCTCCCTTTAATGGATAGAGTGAGCGAGGCATGGGTAAGAATTTCCCCCGATCACGTCCCCCTTCTTCTCCCCCCTTTAATGAAACCCTAATTGAGGTAAAGCTCTCTCTCTCTCTCTCTCGGCACACAAAGCTTTCAGCAGGAACCAATATTGTTTACCCGTGTTGACAAGTAAGTTACCGCGCATCATTCGTTCCCTGGCGGGATGCCATCTCCTTGTGATGCTGGAGGCGAGTCCTCCGATGACTGCCGTCGCTAAAAGAATCGGACCTCCGGGACCCAGATCGAGATGATTTGAGAAATTTATCGGGGTTTTACACGAAGCCTTGAAAAAGGGGGAATTTGGAAAAATATATCATTACGCTGCAATGAATCCTCATCAGGAGCAATTCCATGGAAACATAACCGGGTCCGCCAATAGCAACGTCGGATCTGTGGGGGGCGTGGCATCCACGAGATCCCAAGTGCCGATTGGCTGGATATGGCGTGAGATCGCTCCGTAGACGCGCCTCCTCTTTAGCGGCCAATCAGCATCTGGAGATCTTATGACGGCCATTGTGAGGCATAAGAAGAGCCGCCGTCGCTCTCAGCTTCCTCATTCTTTTGTGAGGTGGCGAGCGAGCGTGATATTCGCAGAAAAGCTCCTTCGTCCTTATAAGGCCCGTCTCTGCTAAGTGTAGAGCTTTAAAAGGACTGTTTGATAGTGGATGAAAGTGATTTTGCCGTGCGGTTCTTCAAAGACTTTTCGCCGTTTGCGTAGAGAATGCAGACGTTTCGAATGCCGCCGGAGACGCTGGGAAACCTGGAGGATAAACTTCATCTGTTCGGTGGAAGTCCTGTGAATCCCTCGAGTCTCTCCTGCCCTCTTCCCTCGCACCCGCCGTCTGCAGTTCCTGCTCGGAGCAGCACGCCGCCCTCGCCCACGACCGCATCGTCGGCAGAGGAAAGCAGAAATATGAAACACAGCCCTACGAGTGAGTCATTCATTCATTTCCACCTACATTTTTGGCCAGTGGGCTTTTTTTTTCTATTTTTTGCGGACGTTTCGAGAGATAAACGTTTACTTTAGTTTGTGGGTTTACTTTTTGTTGCTATTGTTGACAATTGTTATTTATCAATTATTTTGTACTTTTCACTTCGTATATTTTTTTCATGTTGCTTGTTAACTGTGGCGTATTTCTCCTTTTGTTAAGAAAGGTTCCCTTATTTCAAGTTTTAAGTCTTTTTATGTTCAGGCCCCATTGTTTTGTCCTTGTTATTCAGAACTCGTAGGTGACCTGTTTCATGTGTAAATGTACAAATTTTCACCTTGAATAATTACGCACTACCTGAATTATTAATTGCATAAATCGGCAAATATTTTCATAAGTTTTTTTTTTCCTTTTTTAAGATTTCCCCATTTTTAGTGATATTGTTATATTTTACTATATAACTGTTAATTAGTTGAATTTTCTTTATTTTCACATTAATCTATTGAAAGTGCTTGTTTAATATTGCCTTCATTGTGAAGCTGAGTAGAAATCTTTACTGGCTATATAGTATTTCTTGTCTCCTATTTGTAAAAGCTTCAGCGAATTAATTGTGCGAAATTCTACCCCCAATGACAGACATACAGCACGCGCAGTCGGCCACAGAAAAGATCTCCAGCACTACAGTAACGTCCGCAGACGAGTTCGACATCCATCCCAACGCAGAGCAGCAACTTCCGTCCTGCGATTCGAAGAGAATGAGTGACGATGGATCGCGGGGCGGCGGCGGGGGGCCCTCGGCGGCCGAAATCCGAAGGTACCGGACGGCCTTCACCAGAGAACAGATAGGGTGCCTGGAGAAGGAGTTCCTGAGGGAGAACTACGTCAGCAGACCCAGGAGATGCGAACTGGCGCAGGAACTGGGACTCCCAGAGGCAACCATTAAGGTAAGGCCGCTTTGGTGAGATTTAAATTCTTTATATAAATTTTGTAGTTTTAGAAATTAAACTTTCTTGTTTTATTCATACGTTATTCTGCTTTGAGTAGGTTTAGTCGTATATACTAAATATGTGTATGCTATATCTATTGTATAATGTTCTATAATAATAATATAAGTATATATAATATACATATATATCTATATATATGATATATATATAATATATATACTATATATATATATACATATATATATAATATATATATATATAGCGTATATAAATATATATCTTATATATATAATGTATATATTCTATATATATTATCTATATATTATCTATATATATAATATATAATTTATAAGTATATATATCATAATATATATATCTATATATCAAATTATTATAATAAACAAAAATAAATTTTGTACAATATATATATATATATATATATATATATATATATATATTATACATTATTATATTATATATATATAATCTCTCTCTAAAATATATATATATATATTTAGAGAAAGAAGATATATATATATATAATTGAAAAAATACAGAATTAATAAGATTCATTTTCGTTTTATCCTTGGCATTCTGTCTTAAAGTAGGTTTGCACACAATACCTGTCTGTGGAATGTGTTTGCTAATATTTCAATATGGTGTAATGTTAAGCTAGTGTAGGTTTTATAACGTTAATGATCATACCAATCAGAGATACGCAAATAATATATCATAGTAGCTAACGAGAGAAACTGATAATTTTTTATGTGGGGGGAGGTTGTCTCACTGCCTGATATAGCAATATGAAAGTATACAAGCTGTAAGGGGAATGAATTTATTAGTGTTCATAATTTTATTTATTTGTGGTAATTGGTATATCATTAATGCTTTTGTTAATTAAAGCGAACAAATATAATGAAATCAGTCTTGTATTCAATTTATATAAATGTTAATATTTCATAAATTCTTTTGTTTTTGCTACCATAGAGTAAAAACGGTTTCTTTATTATTAATGAAAATTTATTCAACTAACCTAAGCAGAATTCTCTTATTTCGAAAAAAAAACCCCCATTATATTGATTTGTATCAAGTCATTCCTGAGTTTTAACATTAAAAACGTCATCTCGATTTCCAGGTCTGGTTCCAGAATCGAAGAATGAAAGACAAACGGCAACGCCTTGCCCTGGCCTGGCCCTACGCAGACCCTACACTCACAGCATATTTACTTCACGCCGCCGCCGCGTCAGGAGTATTTCCGCCCTACCTCCCGCCCACCATTGGCCCGGGGGCGTCGTGGGCGGCCACCGCAGCAGCAGCTGCCGTCGCCAACGGAAGCGTCCCGCCCTTGGCTTATTCATCTCCGGGTCATCCGGCATCACTGTCCCGCTTCTCTCCCTACCTGAGACCGCAGCCGCCCGTCCTCTCCTCGCCCTATTCGCGCCAGACAGATGTCCCCCCTGGGGTCTTGGCACCAACGTCAGTGCCGCCAGTCGTCCCGCGGCCGGTCATGATGGGCCACATGCCCTCCTGCCCCGTCAAGGAGTCTCCGAAGATTGGCGTCAACGGCTGTCTCTGCGGTCTCTTCTACCCTGGCCTCAACAGCGGGTCTCCATTAGCGCCGGCCGCTAAGATCGCGTTGTCATCGTCGTCGTCGTCTTCCTCCTCTTCCTCTTCGCCTCTCACTTCGCTCTCCGTCTCCTCCTCCAGGAGTGAAGCAGAGGGTGGGTCGGCGGAGGCGCTTCCGCTGGGCCCCGTCGCTGGAAGGACGAGTCCGAAACTACACAAACCGCACAGGTCCCTCTTTCAGCCGTACAGGGACGATCTCGTGTCGTCGTAGGCAGCTTCTTGTTTGTCCTGTTTTTGTTTTGTATTTTTATCTGTACATAGCATATTTTATCTTGTTTTACTCAATAAATTTTGTATGTACAATATTCGTGTGTTTTGTTTTGGTACACCGTTGTAGTAGGTTGTTTGTTTCGTAGTTTTTTTTTTCTGTAGTAGAAAACTGGTGTTATGGGTAAGTCGCCTTTTGAACTCGAACACTTTTCCCCCTGAAATTGTTTTACAAGCTCCAAGAAAGCAATGTTGCTTTAATGTCTAATTCATTTTAGGTCTTAGACATAATATGACGTGTACTTTACATTCCTCTATTCACCATTCCCTCTTGTAAAATCAGTTTGCATTTATGGTAGCCTGAATTTCGTTTCTTAAAGCGGCTTTTCTTTTTAAGATCTATATATTGACATACTAACAAAGAACTGTTGAGGGTTTGTTTTTTTACTAAGAATATGTTGCAAATATTGAGTGTTTCATCTGACTGCTATTCACGTAATCCTCCATTGGTGTTATTTCAGTGCATCATTTATGATTTTTTCATCACAGGCTTATATTTCATGAGAGGAATACTTGATTCCCTTCCTTCTATCTTATCTTAAGCTTTATCAAAACATTCCATTCTTTCTTACAAAACGTTCCATTCTTTCTTACAAGACATTCCATTCTTTCCTTGTTTCCTTTTTCATCAAGTTGACCCATTGCTTGACTGCTAAATGTTGCAGGTGAAGCTAAACTACCCCATTTATATTGCCCTTCAGTTTATTTCCTTGATCGCTGTAAATTCCTGCTTTTGCCAATTTTTGTCAAGTTAGGCTTTTCGTAAAAACTCATACATATTTAGGAAAAATAGTAGTATTTTGATATGGAAAATAGTTTGCATATAAGAAAAAATTATTTTTGCTTGCTTCGCTATATTCTCGGATGTCTATTTAAAAAAAAAAAAAAAAAGCAGATTTAGCATATGTCGATAAATCAGCTTATAGTTTTTTCTCTTTTCAAAGCAGCTTCAAATAGGATTTCATTAATGTTTATGAATTGAGTAAGAGCTTCCCTACTTGTGTATAAAAATCAGATCACTGTTTTATGGTGTGTATGGTCTACAAGTGTGAATGAGTGGTCGCAATTTTGAATTGATTTTCACTTACCTTTGTTCCATTCTTGGAACTTAAACCTAATCTTAAGCCCTTTGAAGAAACGACCGACCAGCTCTTTTTAGGAAAGAGTACAGGACCCTTCATATTGGAGAAGCTTCTTGATGACTGAATCTCTGCAGAGTTTAGTGTGTGATTGAACACAGGAACTTGTTCACATGGAGGCTTTATCAACAGTACTTTTCTTTCTGTGGCGCGGATCACAGGGTGTAAATTCATGTTGTGCTAACCTGAATATTGGTTATCACATAGTCTTCACTGAGAAATACATGCATAATTAATATTACTGTATTTTTGTCACAAAAAAAACAAAAAAAAAACTTTCCTGGTCAGTACCTTGATACAAGAATATTTTTGTGTTTAACTAGGCCCAAAACTTCGTGATCCGGTCGTCATTCTTAGTATACAAAGATTATAATCATTTAGTAAAACATCTATCTATGGTACTCTTTCGCACTGTGCTATGACTATAGTCAGTTATGAACTAGGCCTCAAAACTAGAAACCTCTCGAATGTGAAATCGACTTCAAAGGAACTGGTAAGTTTCACTGAAGATTTGCGGTTGGGTAGGTAGGGTGTGGGAGAAAACTATTTGGTTCCTTTTGGAGGTCTCATTGTTGATCTATATCAATTTGGTTGCGTTCACACAGACGAAGGCTTGATGCTATGGATGTTATCTAACTGTTCACTCGAGCAAGCATTACAATAGCCATGTTTATATGTCCTATGATTGTAGGGAGGTTTTCGATTTACGCAGTACAGGAATGTTAGATAAATGTACTGAAAGTTGCTTCTATATCCGTCCTGGAGCTGATGACGTAAGCAGTTGTTCATTCTTGTATATATTTTATTTATATTTAATTCATGAAATGTAAATGATACGCCGACTTATGTAAATCATTAGTTTTTATGTTATTGATTTTCATATAAATCTTATTTCATGACTTGAAAATAATTGACTTATGTAATTCATTGACTGTATATAATTCATGTCTATAATTAACTGACTTATATTATTCATTGCTTGTACCTATATAATTCATTCTTGTACTATATGATTCACAAGCTAACGAGACAAAAGCGACCTGTTGGATTTTTCGAAACAGGATCAATGGAAAATTCGAGTACGGCTTAATTATTATAAAATGTTCCAGGATCATCATTATATCCCCAACTCCAAGCTATAGAACGAGAGTACCTAGGAAATAGAGAAAGCGCGATAAGTACAGTATCATCAGCCATGAGTGCTAGTGAATATTGAACTTGAAGACCCAATAAAAACCGGTTTCCGATACCTTAGAAAACTGATGGTTTTTCGAACATTTTAAAATCTTCATCGTGGCGACCCCATTTCACGCGTGACCAAGCGCTCTCTGTAGACCTGTGTTCTCTCTCCTTAGGCCCGTTCGAAAACCGGAGCCAAGTAATTTTAGACCATGAGCACTTTCCGTCTCTCTCTCTCTCTCTCTCTCTCTCTCTCTCTAGTGACCACTCTTTTGTTTTGTATGTATACACACACACACACACACACATATATATATATATATATATATATATATATATATATATATATATATATATATAATATATATATATATATATATATATTATATATATATATATATATATATATATAATATTATAATATATATATATATATATATATATATATATATATGTATATATATATATATATATATATATATATATATTATATATATATATATATATATATAGACAAGTTCTCTCTCTCTCTCTCTCTTTCTTTTTCTTTCTGTGTAGGGTGTGAAATAATTGAAATGTTCCGGCATAGGCCTGGGAACAGCGTCGTGGTCTCGCTTATAGTCCCACCGCTTGGGAGACTACGCCCTGATCACGCCTCGTTCCTCCGTAGAAAACCTTAATTTGGACGGCCCCCCTTTTTACTGCGTTCTTTATCTTTCTCTCTTAGAAGGCGAACTGTGGGAATTATGAGAGATTCCCTCCTGGGCGGGTTCATGGTGAGTGTATTTCAGTATATATATATACATATATATATATATATATATATATATATATATATATATATATATATAATATATTTATATATGTGTGTGTGTGTGTGTGTGTATCTGTGAGTGTGCATTAAACGAACGTTATAACTAATCTTCATTAAAAAATTGTTCGTTTACTTAGGAAATCGAAATCGCCCCGATTTTCTTTGTAGAAGCACATCAGATGTTCAGGATTGAAAATTTTTTTTTTCAGGATTGAAAATTTTTTTTTTCAAACTGATAATTGACGAGAGAGGAGAGGAGAAGAGAGAGAAGAGACGAGAGATGAGAGAGAGAGAGAGAGAGAGAGAGATTGATGTTTCAACATCAATAAGTAGGACAGAGATAGAGAGCGAGAAGAGTGGAGAGCTTGTGTTTCAACATCAATAAGTAGAGGACAAAGAGTAAAGGAGGAGAGAGACAGACTTGTGTTTCAGCATTGAGTAGAGACAAGGAGTAAGAGGAGAGAGAGAGAGAGATCTTGTGTTTCAGCATTAATGAGTAGAGACAAGGAGTAAGAGAGAGAGAGAGAGAGAGAAATCTTGTGTTTCAGCATTAATGAGTAGAGACAAGGAGTAAGAGAGAGAGAGAGAGAGAGAGAGCTTGTGTTTCAACATCAATAAGTAGAGACAAAGAGTAAGAGGAGAGAGACAGACTTGTGTTTCAGCATTGAGTAGAGACAAGGAGTAAGAGGAGAGAGAGAGAGAGATCTTGTGTTTCAGCATTAATGAGTAGAGACAAGGAGTAAGAGAGAGAGAGAGAGAGAGAAATCTTGTGTTTCAGCATTAATGAGTAGAGACAAGGAGTAAGAGAGAGAGAGAGAGAGAGAGAGAGATCTTGTGTTTCAGCATTAATGAGTAGAGACAAGGAGTAAGAGAGAGAGAGAGAGAGAGAGAGAGAGAGAAAGCATCAGCAAAGTTTTAAAGATGTGACGTCATTGTCAAGATTTTTAAAGTTAAAAGTTATTGCTGGGGAGCATCTTTGAAATTATAAAAATTGAAAAATATAAAGATCAATATGTAATTAATTGCAGCAGTTGAACCGCAATACTTAACTCGGATTTCTCGATTTGTAACTCTGCTTTCCACATTCAGTCTGTAATTAGCTGAAGTTATATTTTTATTCGTGTGATATATCCTTTTCTTTAAGGTCGGTCTGGCTCTAAAGGTTTTCTTCTTGTGCCCTTAAAGCTTGCGCTAAATGAGACCATTGCATGTCTCTCCCGTTGGTCTTTGCATTAAATCAAATTAATTTTAAACAATTATTACGGAGCAGGTTTCATCCACTTAATGCCAGTTCGTTACAGCTATACCTCGTGATTTTCACAAGAAGTATACAAATAATGCAGTGGTGTCCTGTGAAGTCACAAGTAACTGGATTCCACGAAGCTTTCTAAGAACCAACGTCCATGGGAAAAGACATCCATCGTAAAGGTTTCACTCAAAAAGAAAAAAAAAAAAAAAAAAAAAAAAAAAACCAGGGCCTTTGAATCCCATACTGATCAGCCATCATAACCAGTACAAATCGGGAGGTCGGACGCTGTGGGAAATCAATTTCGGTAGGACCAGAGGACGTAGCCAGGTATGGGGTATGATCTCCAGGTCTCTTGCTGGTTCTTCTTCTCCTCCTCCTCCGCTTTCTTTTCCGTTTTTTTTTTTTCTTTTTATCGAGATCAGATACGGATCTTTTTACTCTCTCTAGTGATGGCCCATACCGTAACACTCGCTACGCTTATTACGGCGAAAACGGCTTGTTTATGCTGTGACTGGGCGCTCGAGTAAGGTTTGTGTGTGTGTTGTGTGTTTAGGGAAAGAGAGAGTTCTTTGTTCTATACACGTATCTGTCATGCATTCATCCAAGAAGAAATCAAAACTCGTTCTTTTCATACTTTAGTTTTGTAAAATAATCTGTTAAGTTGCATGAATAGTTCTTTATTAAGTTTAACATTACCCCACTATAACTGAACATTATGGTTATAAGTTCATTGGTAAATGGTGACTTATAAATCGCGAAAACTTCATCGTGGGGTCATATCGTGAGAACCACGATTCTCCGATGACGAGTCGCATAACTGTCAAATGGGTCCTCCTCTTCAGTCGAGTCCTGGCCCACCGGAAGAGGAGGCGGGGGGCGTAAGAAAGTTCGTTATAATCAGCTGAAGAAAGATAACGCAAGAGAATAATGTTTATGCAGAGTAGTACTACCTGCGCGCGCATCCGGGTATGATCGAGCGCACAAAAATGTTAATGGAGCTGGAGAACTCCGTCGTCCCTCCTGTTCTCGCTGGGCCTCACTACGATTGCACGTATTTAAGCGTAAGAGAAGGTTTACGACTCCTCCGGGTACCAACAAAGCATCTTCCGTTCGCTCCGGTGGTTGGAAGGACCCCCGACCACGGCGTTGGCTAACGCAGAGCCACTTTGGTCACCCAGGGTAGTGTTATGGTCACCCAAAACTGTGGCGACTATGGGAATGATGGTATTGGCGGTGGTCGCCTCGAGAGTTTGTCTCTTTTGGGCGCGGGGGAGGGGGAAGGGTGTGTCGGGAGGGGGATGCCCCTCTCACTACTACTACTACTACTACTGCTGGCCCTGTTTTCGTGTGTTGGGCGTCCAGTGAGGAAATGATAGACGCAAGGGGTATCTCTTCCACGGGTCGAGGAAGAGGTATGTAGCGGAAGGGCGGGAGGGGGGGGGGCCGTGGTAAGGGGGAGGTGTTCCTAGGTGATACACAAGTCGAAGACCTCGCGAGATAGTTTAAATGGCCCGAAGTACAGGACTCGTTTTCTTTCTTTCCTGACACCACTAAGTAGAGATTTTATAATACTAAGCGTTTTAAATTATTTCTGGCTGGTAAAAGTCCTGTACCCACCTTTAGGCTTCGAGTTTAAAGGGGTTAAAGAAGTGTCCTCCTGTGTCCTTTCTGGCTCTATTGATTATTTCGTCATGTTTATAGTTTAATCATGAATGCTATATCACAATTCCATTCAGTTATGTTTTTATTCTTTAAAACGAGAATAACAGAACTACTGCAAAAACAATTTCGGGCACAGTTGTGTCAGGTGCCTTTAAGGACAGACCTTTCTCAATTCCATGTTAGACTTAAGATTTGAATCGTTGTGACACTTGTCCCATATCAGGGGTTCACACAATTAAGCAGATAAGTAAATTGCGCTCTAAACACTTGAATAACAAAGCCTCGGATATCGAAGATGCTGGAAATCTCCTGTCTAATCTCATGTTTGTCTCTGGTGGCCGTTCACAGGCTGCTTAATTGGTCCATTTTGATACTGACTGAACATGTGCTCGTTCGTGGTTATATTATTTATCAATTATTTATTTATTTTTATTATGATGGAAATTGCAGAGAAATGTCAGTGGTCACGGAAACATTAACATCTTCGTGTTGTGTTTTCCCCAACTAAATTAACTTCACTGCTTTCAAATGGTCTCGTCTTCATTTATAACTCCTCCAGTAGCATTCTGATATTAATTTACTAATCGTTGTGAAGCAATTATATCTTGCATTATATATCATTTGCTTGAATTTTTCAGTCAGCATTACCTTTCCGTGAGATAAATATTATCCTGGACTAAAATGTTAGTCATTGGTGACCTTCCTGAAGTAATGTTGCATTCGCTAATAAGCCTTTAAACTGAATATTTATATAAGAGTTACTGGTTTACGAGTAATATTTTAATGGGCTTCGTTATGGTTAGAAGCAGTCTCCTGACCCAAAACCTTTCATTGTAGTGTCTCATTGCACTGATATTTTTACTTATAAATGATTTCGTAATGTTTTAATCATATGTAATTTTGCTGAAGTGGTTTTTTTTTTTTTTTAGACTTAGTTGTTAGACGTGATAACTGTCGCAAATATTCTTAAGCTTAACTTTTAATTTCAAGTGATTCATCTGCTTATCTATTTTTTGTAAGTGACTTTTGAATTTATGTTATCATTAAGAATTTAAGATTACTTCTTGATAAGTGACCTTTGACACAGATTAATTATCTTGGTTTACATCATAATCACAAATAGATTTGGAATTTGCAGTTAATTACTCTTACGTTCTGATCTCGTTTGCAACGATTTGATTCGTTGACTGTTGATTCTCTGGCGTCACAACCACGTGGGCCATTGATTCTCGTTTTATTCACGAATCACTCTTTTGACTTGTCATTCAGTGACAAACATGTATCAGATTTATTTCAAAGCTAACAAATAACATTTTAGAACCGATTTGTCAACTAACAGATACATTTGTCGGATCAAATGCCTTTCCCGCCCAAGACTCCCCCCCAGACTCCCCCCCCCCCCCCCCCCCCCCACCCCCCCCCCCCACCAAACTCCCATTCGTGCGCCTGCGCTCTCACACTCAAATCTCCAGAAATTTCCCACAAGAATGGTTTCAGTTCTCCACCTGACAGAAATAGGAGAATGGGTGGGGTGTGGCGGAAGGGGGGGGGGGTAGGGGGAGGGGGATGTCGTCGTACGTGGGGAGGCTAGTTAGGCCTTGTTAGTACAAGAGGTGCTGGTGTAAGTGGTGTAGTAAATGGTAGTTATGGTGGTGTGAGCGAAGGTTGGGGGTCCCACCACACAGGACACCGTTTTGGTTGTTGCTGAAAAGCTTCTCTCTCTCTCTCTCTCTCTCTCTCTCTCTCTCTCTCTCCTGGGTTATGGGCTGCTCATGAGAGTGCAATTTGTGTTGGCACAAGGCCCTAATTGATCTAAAATCAACATCTTGTTCTCTCCGTTCATATTCTCTTTCTTCCAACTTTCCCATCCTTTCCTGACAACTGATTTCAACTGCGAAGATTTCTCCCTATTACACCTTTCAAACCTTTAACTGTCAATTTCAGTTTCAGCGCTGAATGACCTCATAGGTCCCAGCGCTTGGTTTTTGGCCTAAATAATATATTCAATTCAACATCTTATTCTACTCACACATCTTTATGTGGATGGAAGAAATAGCTAAAATACTTTGTAATATTATATTACTGAAGTTTTGACAACAGGAGTCCCGTAAGGTGGAATGCTGTGTACGCCATTGTTTCTCCCCCATAAACTGGGACCGTATTCTTGAGACAGTTAATTTATGTACTGTTTCAAGAATATGATTAAAATGCAGGATCAATTACATTCTCATTTGATGTGTTGCAAAAGCAAGTATAGGAAATTAATCCCTTTGAAATAAAAATGGGCTCGGATGTGGAAAGTTTTTTCCGTAACAAAATAAAATGGTGATATCAAGATTGTGGCTGCAGTCATGAAAACAAAAAAGTCGGCAATGAATGTATATATCATCTCTCTCTCTATATATATATATATATATATATATTATAATGATTATAATATATATATATATATATACTATATATTATTATGATATATATATATATATATATATATATATATTATATATATATATATATTATATTAGCATGTATATATATATATATATAATAATATAATATATAATATCTATTATTATATATAAATATATATATATATATATATTATAATATATTATATATATAATTACATATACATAATAATATTTATATGTATATTATACTATATATTTATATATATATATATATATATATTTCTAATACAGGTTTAATATAATATATATGTATATAATATATTTCAATTAGAGGTTTATATATATATATGGATCATCAATATATCTTTCAATATATACCGGCTTTACTGAATATGTGAAATGATTAATAAAATAGTGTATATATATAATACATTTATTTATTTTCCCTATATTACTCGCGCATCATCCTTGTATCTACTATGATCAACCCTATTTCAGATACTTGTATATAACATACACTACGAACATACAATATAAAAGTTCAGTCAACATCCTCCCTAACAACACGGCCATAAATCGCGCTGTTCTGCCTGTGCGTCTTCGCCCACTTTATTGTTTTCTCTCTCTATATATATATGTATATATATATATATATGTATATATATATATATATATATATATATATGGATGTATGTATATATATATATATATATATAATATATATATATATATATATATTATATATGGTATGGGATATATATTATATATATATATATATATATATATATATTATATATAAGATATAATATATATATATAATATATATATATATATATATATATATACATATAACATATTATATATATGTATATATATATAATATATATATATATATATATATATATGTATAATATATTCATCCTAATACAGGTTTATATAGATATATATATATATATATTTCATATATACAGGTTTATATATATATATGTATATATATATTTCATATATACAGGTTTTATATATATATATATGTATATACATACATACGAACATACATATAAAAGAGTAACATCCTCTAACAACGGCATAAATGGCTGTCTGCTGTCGTTCGCTCACTTTTTTTTTTTTTCTCTCTTCAACAGGACGTCACTCCCTCGTAAAAAGAACGAGGGGGTATTTAAAAGCGAGAGATTTAAAAGACTATCGCATGACCTTCAAAAACTTGCTTGTAGCACTTTCTTTGGTACCTTTTTTTTTTCTGTTTTCTCTCTTTTCCTTTCTTTGGGGCTTTTCTTCCTCGG
>NC_087217.1:61756921-61769421 GCF_015104395.2 Macrobrachium nipponense | reverse complement strand
AGGTAAAGTAGAAGGCTAAAAAAAGTTGGTTTAGCTAGGGCCGAAGGGTCGCTACAAAAACCGTTTAGGATTTGCCTACCGTGCGCCACGTGATATGAAGTAGCGGCGTTACTTCCTTACGGGGTAACGACTTTCGAGCATTAACGTCGACGTACATACGCATGCACTCGTGCTTACACTCCCAAGAGAGAACAGAGATTTTCTCTCTCTCTCTCTGTAAGGTAAGGTAAGGTCTCTCTCTCTCTCCTCTCTCTCTCTCTGAGTTTGAGTAGAATCTCTCTCTCTTCTCTCTCTCTCACTCTGATATAAAGGATAAATTAGAATCTCTCTCTCTCTCTCTCTCTCCTCCTCTCTCTCTCTCTACTCTCTCTCTATTTTCCCCGTTTTAGAGAATCTCTCTTCCCTCTAACTCTCCGATATAAAGGGATAATTGGAATCTCTCCTTCTCTCTCTCGGGGGCCTCTCTCTCCTTCTCTCTCTCTCTCTTCTCTCCGAGTCCGCCTTAAAAGCGTCCAGGTCAGAAGGCGGAGGTGGTGGTGGTGTGAGACGGGATTAATTACACTTTTTGGCTCTTATGATTTATGGTCAAAGCTGACCCCTCCTCCTCCTCCTCCTCCCCCTCGTTATGATAATTGCCAGATGACGGCTTCTGCCTTCTGTGATGGATGTCGTTCATTATCGGCAGGTATACAGTGTGCATTCGTCTACTGTTTTAATGCTTTTTGATTTTTTTTTTCATGTTACAAAATTCTAAGATGCCATGAGCATATTCTCTCTCTCTCTCTCTCTCTCTCTCTCTCTCTCTCTCTCTCACATCTCTCTCTCTCTCTCTCTCTCTCTCTCTGAGTTTTAAAGGAGGAAGTAGAACCTCTCTCTCTCTCTCTCTCTCTCTCTCTCTCTCTCTCTCTCTTTTAAAAGAGAAAGGAGAATCTGCTCTAATCGAAAACGGAGTCATAATTAACAATGAGTATAGGTTCATAATTAACATAAACATTCTTGAATATCATTTTCTTAAAATTTAAAACTATAAAATCTCCACAGTTTTTTTTTAGTTTTAGGAAATCCTTTCTATGTACCCGTCGTGGAAGAAATTTGTTTCTGTTAAAAAAATGTAAAATTTCAAAGAAGCTGTGTTTATGCTATCGTGGGTTCTTGATGATTTACCCTAAGAAAATATTCAACCACAGAATTATACTTTGTAAATCACATTCCATTGACGTTTAATCGATTAATCCGATTCCGTTAACTTAGGATTAGGTAATTTGGCAAATACTAACTCCGAGTGGTGTATTTCTTTGGAAATTACAATTTACTATAGTATTTGGGTTGCTTATTATGAATTTGCCGTTATTTTTGGGGGGTCGACAATAATTAAACCCCCAGGGGTCAAGTATTAAACGGCGAAATACATTTGATGCCCCAATCGCTAATGGCTGTCGTATTCGCGGGAAGGTTCCTTGCAGTCCGGCAGTCCGTGCGGAGCTATTGCCTGGAATTACCGTTAAATGAATGTAGTACGTTGTTTCATGAAACTATTTATATTTAAATAAGAGTTGCGGGTGTGAGCAAAGTATTAATTAGTCTACTTTGTCATCAACTTGAGAGGTTTGATTTGACTAGATTTTTTCTTTAACTTGTGATAATCACAAGCAAATTTGGATATATTTTACAATTCAATTAGTTTAGGATTTGCATTTATTTTTTCTAAGGAAAAGTTGGGATCTTGCTTATCTGGGGTCCGAATATTATTTGGTTCTCGAAAATGTTAGTATTATAAAAACAAGCTATTTAAATTCCAGTGGGGATGTGTTATTTGCTGTTCATTGTTTTCCGTGTGGATAAAAATTGTTGTTATAACTCCTTTGCATATTTGAAAGTTAATTGGGGTCATGAACGATGAGAGAAGTAATCCATGTTATTGTTTTTAACTATCGTAACGGCAGATTATTTTGTAAAAAAAGTAAAAATAAGTAAATAAATAAAATCTTTAAAAATAATAAAATATCAAACGATCTATATTTCTTGTATTGTTTTTAAACAATAAAAGATAAAAACTTGAATCCGAGAAGGAGAGAGACCCAGGGGCTCTCCCTAAGGGACCCCAAGTCCTTTTGGGGACCACGCTCTCGCTCAGAAGACCTGTTCTTTCATCTTCCTC
Organism: Macrobrachium nipponense; assembly: GCF_015104395.2. Classification (NCBI taxonomy): domain Eukaryota; kingdom Metazoa; phylum Arthropoda; class Malacostraca; order Decapoda; family Palaemonidae; genus Macrobrachium; species Macrobrachium nipponense. The sequence goes on along the minus strand of NC_087217.1, from coordinate 61,767,263 downwards.
CATATTCCATCGAGAACGAAAGACGGACAGATTGTTGATGATATTTTGAGCGATAGGTTTTTAAGCGAAAATCTGGCTCCTCCTCCTGTATTGGTCGTCTCGAGTTTCGTTTGGGGGAATCGGCGGCGTCTGTAGGATCTAGTAGAGTCATTTTAAAATGTCCTGAGTATTCTTCAAGCTCGGGGCTCATTACTGCATGGCTTTCTCTTCATTTATGCGTAATTGCTTTGTCGTGATGCTAGTCTGGTAGTAATTAATATTTCTGCTGTCGTTTGTTATTTTTGTTAGTGATAGTAGTAGTAGTACAAATCGTGTCTTATAATCTGAAAATGTCTTTCTGAAGTTCCATGAGCTGGTTATACTATGGTATTTTCATTTACGCGTGAAATGGTAAATTCCAGTACGAGAATATTATCTTATAATTGATTTTGGTTTAGAGTCGGCTTTTGAGCTATTATTCGGAGAGCGATAATGACAAAGAAGGAACAAGCGATTATTTTGATCTGTCGATTCCGCGTAGCTGACCCTTTTCGTTCGTTTTTCCACATTTTTCAATTAACTAATTGAATCGTTGATTTTCGAACCGTCTGTGGTCGTGAACTTTACGTGTCATTGCTTTTGTAATGCAGGTGTTAACGACGACCATCTTGGAGATGTGAATATAGCCATTCATACATGAATTATAAATATGTTATAATGAATTAAAGTGCTCACTATTTAATGGCGTTATCGGATTTGAGTAATTTCGTAAAATAATTATAGCTTTCACTCTCGTGATATTTCGTAAATTCTACTAAGTAACAAGCTATGACCAATTGGCAATAGACCTCAACAATAAAGCAAGGTGAAGGAGGATTTACCGGCTTGTCCCAATAGAGTGAAGATATTGTAAGAATAAAACCCGTATACACGATTGATCGACTGATTCATTCGATTAAACGCCTTCAGCTGGCCACAAACAAATTGGTCAGCGACGGACCCATGTAGGCAGTTTGCCGTTGACAATTAAATGTCATCTACCTTGCGACACTTTTATGACCTTCCTCCGCCCGACACTTTTGGGAGCCTTTTGTTGAAGTGGGATGTTTTGGAAAGCCATTAGCAACGACAATCTCAGGTCAAAGGTCACTTAGGACGGTCCTCCGTTCTCGTCCCCCGAGAGAGAGAGAGAGAGAGAGAGAGAGAGAGAGAGAGAGAGAGAGAGAGAGAGAGAGAGAGAGAGAGAGAGAGAAGACCACTGGGTTAGTTATAAATTGAGAACAATCGACTTGATTTATCAATTTACGAAAATGAGTAGGTTTTATACACTTTTGTGCTACATGACTTGTGAACGGATCTATCTTTTATCACATTTCTTGTCAGTTTTGTCTTGCCTAGAATAATGATGAGAAAGAAAAGTAAAGGGAAGGAAGAGCTGGGTACAGAATATTAAACTCACTATTGAAGATACTTCGTCGTGTTCATAACACCATAAATAATTTTTTTTTAATGGTAAATAAATCATGTTTTGTTCATCTGCATTCTGATATTTTCAAAAATTAATGGCGTTCCCCACAACACTTTAATGAGCGGCTATGTATTAATTTTATTATTCATTTAAAGAAAATAATCACCTTCATTTTATAATTGTAGAGAGAGAGAGAGAGAGAGAGAGGAGAGAGAGAGAGAGAGAGAGAGAGAGAGATTGATTCTACCTTAAATTAGAGATAACGACTTTAGCGGACCACACCTCTCTGGGACGATTCGCTCCGCTCCGCGACCTCAGGTCAGCGGAGGGCGGCCATCACTCCGTGACAGGTCATTAAGGCTTATTTCCAACAGAGTCATCGATTAAACGTCTGTCATTATTAACATCAACCTGCGGTCTGTCCTTATCATGGAGACAAATGACGGAGGAGCCAATCCGGAGCCAGCCATGATATATATTCTTAAGGCTCCTTCTACGGGCTGCTCTGTGAGCAAGAGCCCGTGCTGGCATATAAGGCCAGCTTTTAATCTTCAACAACAAGAAGTCTCCTGTAAGTTTAAAAGAAAGCTACACAAAATCATTAGGACACTGGGAATGAATACGTCTTTGAGACACCCCTTCCCTCCCCCCCCACACCCAAAGCAGCTTTCTGTAAGAGAACGTGACCCTCCCCGCAAACCAGGTAGTTATTTCGTATCTGCTTGACGTCATTAAAAACTCCTGTCACAATACGAACTTGCAGATGACCTTAGGTTCCTTTTGTGAAAGGAAAGGGGTCGAAATGATTGGCCTTATCCTAAAACTACACCCAAAATGAAAGAAAGGGACGTGTCGCTGTAATTAATTGAAAAGAATGCTGAAATTTTTTTGGATTAATTTATTTCTGACTGATTTTGACACCAAATTAATCCTTTAACATGTTTCTCGGGCTTTCATGACCTATAATAGGTTTCATTTTCAAATTCGTGTTTAGAGTAATTTCTTTAATAAGTCTTTTACACTTTCATTACTTAGTAGGATTCTTTTACAAATTCTGGTGTAGGATTTACGAGGTTTATACTGTAACAGGAGAGAGAGAGAGAGAGGAGGAGAGAGAGAGAGTAGAGAGGAGAGAGGATAGAGAGAGAGAGAGAGAGAGAGAGAGAGAGAGAAATTTTAAACCTTTTAATTTTGTAAAGGTAGATCGATTCCTGACGTGAAAGTTCAAAATTTTAGGTTTTTGTTTGATGATTTGCGAATCTTTCACACGTTTGTACTAGAATGAGGTATTACTGTGATATTTTGATAAACTGCAACGAACTGTATTTTATGTTTGCGTAGCGTGTTATTCCATATCTGGTAAAATCCAAGTCATTTGATGTTACTTGTTACTTAATTATCACTTGTTAACGGCTTATCCAGGTCCTGCACCGCTTCCATAACGCTCGCTGGACCCCCATTATCAAATTAACGGTTTATTCATCGGATTCATTTAATCACACTGCAAATTCCACATTCACTATTCGATATTCCATACCTTAGCATCAATTAAACAAAGATTTTAATTTTCTTTCTGAAAGACTTCAAATCCTCCATCTGCCTCAGTTCAAGAGGAAGCTTCTTGTATAATCTAGAAGCTGCATATTTATTTAATTAAAGGCTCTGGAGTTACAGGCTGAGGGCGAAAAAGGAAAATCAATTAACATTTGGGGAGTTTAGGAAATGGAAAACTGGACTATCAATGGTGTATATATATTTTTAATGGTTTTCTGTATGTTGCCAATGCTTTTTAGCATAACTTTTTTCAACCTCTCACGGCTAGGCATATACTTTCGGATTTCAAGAATTCAGTGCTTTATACTTTTGTGCCTGATATTTTTAAATTGAACTGCGTAAATTTTTAGGGTTTTTGCTTTTTTATTTTTTGACGATTATTTGGTTTTTATTGATACGTTTGTTGTGGATATCCCCCAAATTTTATGTTCATTGTTCGTATATCGTCATCTTCATCTTTTACTGTTGATGATTATCATAATTTAATTTGTTTAAATTTCGTGGAATTTTCGATTTGGTTGCAGGTTTTCTTCCCTTTGGCGTTGCTTTTCATTTTTGGTTTATGTTTTTGTAGACGTATGTAATATTAGTAGTGTTGTCAACTCCGTCGAAGATACACGTATATATAATCTCTGTCTGCCTGAAGTTTTCCTCAGTTTTTGTTTTCTTATTCTGCCTATGGTTACTTACACTTGTATACTTATTTCTCGATTTACGTAAGGAAAGAACTGCTCCGGGAATATATTTGCGCCTTCATAATTCTGGATCCCGTAAGATAGTAGTGTCGTCAGTACACCTTGCGTGGTGCACTGTAGGGGGCTTTGCTGGAACACCTCTCATTTCTTTCACTGTACATACTTTCATATTTTCTTTCTTCCAGCTGACTTTCCACCATCTCTAAACAGTGATTAATAGTGCAACTGCGAGGTTCTCCTCCTGTTACACCTTTCAAACCTTCATAACTGTCAATTTCCCTTCAGCGCTGAATGACCTCATAGATCCCAGCCTTTCGCCTAAATGTTGTATTCTATTTTATTCCATAATGCTGGATTTCAGCGTCTTTCGGCAGGAAGATTGAATGATTGGTGTCATTAGTTTTTAAGCTACCAAAGTGCATAGTAAGAGCGACCCTTCTTAGCTCCTGCCCGGCGTCACGGAGCAAAGCAAGGCATGCAGGCATTCGCACGCGGGAGAACCGTCCACGCGAAGATGCGAATCAATTTTTCTTCTGCTATCTCGATCGGGATCCCAGGGCTTCCCCCGGGCGAAGTCTTGTAGCTGGTGGACTAATATTCCTTTAAGTATCCATTACAAGGAACGCCATGATGGGGTGGGCCGAGATATGCGCCTATACCTTCCCTCCCCCCCTCCCTCTCCTTCCCTTACTCTTGCCTCCAGTGGGTCCACCCAAGGACCCCCATCTTCCGTCGTCCCTAGGAAGGCCTGAAGACTCCTCTCCTGCCCCCCCGTCCCCCCACCCCACCCGTAGTTCCAAGGACCCTCCTGGGGACCGGTCTTTCCTACAGTAGCGGCCTTCCATTAGTAGACTCCATGCAGGTGTTGGGGTTGGAGGCGCTGATAAAACCTTTATGACTGCGCCAAACTCCTCATTTCCCCCATTACGTTCAACCCCCCCCCCCCCCTCCCCCCACAACATACACGCCACCCCATCCCCGATGGCGTCGTCACTGCACAACACTTCAGTTCAGTCGGAGGAAAATTGGATAGTTTTATTTTTGTACTGTTTTTTTCTGTATTGCAATTGCGATTTATGTCTGTAAGTGTCTTTTTCTGTCAGAAAACTTGAATGGTTTTTTTAAACATACTTCTCGGCATGTTATCATCATGGCAAACTATTAACAATTCTGCAAGTCATTGACTTATAGGGCAAAAATTTTATTTCTTGATCATATTCCTATATCAAATATGGATGATTTCCTTTGTTACATAAAAAAACTAGTTAAAAATAAATATATTAGTTATATCCAATGGTACTTAAGTCGTATAGTAATGTATGAATTACATCCAATGGCAGTATTTCAGCATTTACATAACTCTTCATGAAAATAAGTGTCTGTTTGTGAGATCTCATTTAACAAATAACGATTAGAATGAAATGCAAATTTCCATTCCATCATTACTCTGCTAAATTTTAACAGCAGCAGAGTCGCACATTATCGTGAAAGTCCTCTGTAGATAATTTCCATTTAGGTATAAAAGAAGAAAGCAAATGAATGGGAGAGAAAACTCAACTACAAAGTGGGCTTCTGTAGCCTTCCGTAGCTCTGTATCGTGGTCATCAGATCAATTAAGTAACCGCCCGGTCCGAGGTCAGGGCGAAAGATATCCCTGATGTGCTAAAATGTCAGGCGGGGGGACCCCTTCTCTTTCTTCTTCTTCTTCTTCTTCTTCTATTCCCTGGAACTAAGTCGTCGTTGGTGGGTAGTCAGTGTCCCGAGGTCCTCAACATGCTAAAATGTCAGGTGAGGACCCCTTCTTCCTCCTCTCTTCTTCTTCTTCTTCTTCTTCTTCTTCTTCGTCGATTCCCTGGAACTAAATCGTCATTGGTGGGTAGTCAGTGTCCCAAGGTCCTCAACAGGGCTTCTATGACGTTCTACGTCTTTCCCACTTACGGCAAGAGCCCGTGCTAGCGTAATCTAAACCAGAACGCCAGGGAAAGAGTTGTTCGTACAGTAATGTTCGTACTTTGACGTGCATTTGTGTGTGCGTTATTTGTCATTCATTCTTTGCTCTTATCTTTTATTTTACTGTGGACTTATATTAGTAGAATGTTAAAATGTAATTTTTACGTTTTTATATTCACCTTGGTAGTCTATTCTGTACTGTAGTATGTTGGATCTACATTTTGCATTTGTGTATGGCCGATGATTTAGATAAGGCATATTGTTATAGAAGTATCCTCTTCTGTTTGTCCCATAACTTGTTTGCATTAATATAAGTAATAATAATAATAATAATTTTTTCTCAAGAAATCACCGATGTAATATTGCGATAACGTTGAGTAAACCAATAAAATAGATCGCAGATAAAAAAAAAACATTAATGATATAAAAGAGTGAAGGGTTACCAGCCACCTTATCCAACCTCGTTCACTTTCTGGTGAAGGGGTTGGTCAGGGTTACCTATGGGGTGGGGGGGGGGGGGGGAGGATGACTGGGGAGTGGGGTGATAAAACGAGTATAAAAAAAGTCATTATCGGGAACATTAAAGACGATCTTCGTATTGGGTAAAGAAAAAAAAAAAGATAACAAATAAAAAGTCTGGTCTTAGAATGGGCGAGTGGATGTGTGCGTAGGTGCGTGTGTGCGCTTCGGCGTCAAGGAGAGGATAAGGGATCTGAGCTGATGGATTCATTAGAGGTTTTATTGCCTTCTTGTTTACTAACAGTGTAATGGAGCCGGCGAGAGAGAGAGAGAGAGAGAGAGAGAGAGAGGGAGAGGCACTGGAAAACATGGCTATGCTATCGGGTGATAAATCAGAGAGAGAGAGAGAGAGAGAGAGAGAGGTCGAAGGGATATCGACTTATTCTGTTCACTTTTAGTGAGAGATGATTTATTCGTTAAAATGTATAATAGTAAATCGCTATGCGAAGTGCGCATGTGAATACATATATACATATATAATTGATTTATGAATAACTTGATCACAAAATAATATAAAACGTGATGCTATGTGTATAAATAAAGGTAATGCCACGGAGGAAAATAAAAAAAACTTCTTTTTTTCCTCCGTGGCATTACCTTTATTTATAATTAATTTATGTATGTATGTATGGTCATGTATGTGTTTGTATGTTATTATGTAGTTATGTAGTATGTATGTATGTATATGTGTATGTATATATATATATATATATATCATATATATATATATATATATATATATATATATAATGTGTGTGTACATAAAACATCGTAATGTAAGTAGTCCTTACATCGCTCTGGCACATTAATGCTTCTGACTGATGGTTGCAAAGCTTACTTCAGCTTGCAATGTCGAGCTCAGGCTGCTCTGATCGTATTACTTCAACGATTGTCGCCCCATCCTTTTATTAGACAACGTTTCCTCAGAAACCAAGAGACGTGTTCATGTAGTCCATGGTGACATTCTTAAGACACCTGGCAAATATCCACAGCTACACCTGTCATACAAGTGATCACTGAAAACCGTTTGCGAAAAAGCATTATGAGAGAGAGAGAGAGAGAGAGAGAGAGAGAGAGACCGATGAGAGAGAGAGAGAGGAGAGAGATGAGAGGAGGAGGAGGAGGAGGGGGGGGGTAGGTGGCTGGAGTGGGGTATTTACCTCACTAAGGAGTTCCTCAGCTCTTGTTTGGCTCATTTTATACGTCAGTTGATATCACTGCATGGCTGTTATTATTCTTCCTATGCGCATGTTCTTTATGCCAAAAATAAATCAATAAATGAATATGAAACATGTTTTACTTAGCAAGCTTATATACAAAACAGAATGGCCGTAACCCTCTTGTAGTTCAATTGCGATGACATATTTGCGACCATGATATTCTGAGTGCTGGCAAGATGGCGACACTTATTTTGCTTAAGGCATAAACGCTATTGTTGATATTCTATGAAAGTGAATGGGATTGCAATAATAATAATAATAATAATAATAATAATAATAATAATAATAATCTGTTGCTGTTGACACGTGTGAAGTGTTTTCCTTTCACTTAATTTCTATTCTATTCTATTCTATTTGCTATTGTCATCTTTACCAATATCCTTTTTGGTCTATGCGTGCCCTCTTTTTGCAGATTTTCAACTTTCGACTTAGTGAGTTGTTTTCCTTAGTGAGTTTTTTCCTCAGTGAGTTGTTTTCCTTAGTGAGTTTTTTCCTCAGTGAGTTTTTTTCCTCAGTGAGTGGTTTTCCTTAGTGAGTTGTTCTCCTTAGTGAGTTTTATTCCTTAGTGAGTTGCTCTCCTTAGTGGGTTGTTTTCCTCAGTGAGTTGTTTATCTTTGTGAGTTGTTTTCCTCGGTTGTTTTCCTCAATTAGTTGTTCTCCTTAGTGAGTTTTATTCCTTAGTGAGTTGTTTTCCTTAGTGAGTTGTTTTCCTCAGTGAGTTGTTCTCCTTAGTGAGTTTTACTCCTTAGTGAGTGGTTCTCCCTAGTGAGTTGTTTTTCTTAGTGAGTTTTTTTCCTTAGTGAGTTGTTTTTCTTAGTGAGTTGTTTTTCCTTAGTGAGTGTTCTCCTTAGTGAGTTGTTCTCCTTAGTGAGTTGTTCTCCTTAGTGAGTTGTTTTTCTTAGTGAGTTGTTCTCCCTAGTGAGTTGTTCTCCCTAGTGAGTTGTTTTTCTTGGTGAGTTGTTTTTCTGAGTGAGTTGTTTTTCTTAGTGAGTTGTTTTCCTTAGTGAGTTGTTTTCCTTAGTGAGTTGTTTTTCCTTAGTGAGTTGTTTTTCCTTAGTGAGTTGTTTTTTTAGTGTGTTGTTTTCCTCCAGAGTCAAATTTGTCTCTTATTCAGTTCGCTCTGATGTAGAGCCTGTCTGAATAGAAAATCCAAAATAAATCCGGACAGATTCACTGCCTTGATTGCACCACACGCGGTGCACTGCAGGCACTAATAAATGGCATTTGCAGCATCACTTCAGTTCGTAACTGCACCCACATTGTAAGTTTTTACTTTACCTCCATACCCACTTCCTTTATAGCATCTTGTTATCTAGCCCTCACTAGATATTCCCTTACATTTACAATTCAGCTTCAGAACCCAGTACTTGATCTCGTATATTTCTTGGATCTCTCTACCCTGCTGTCCAACTGCTCTAACTCCCTCTTTTCATTATATTAAACCCTAATTGGCTGAAAGTGCCCCAGTGTTCGACTTTTTGGCCTAAATTTCATGGTTCATTCATTCAGTAACTATAGTAGATTCACATCAACCGTGCATTTGTCGTCTAGGCCCGTCCCTTACGATGCTCCTGATTGGCCGTTGATAAGCCAATAACAGGGATGGACACTCTCAGTCTCTCTCGAGAGAGTTCACATAAGCAGGATGCATGTTCCACCTCTCCTGAAAGATGTATCCCTCAGAAAAGATGGAACGTACATCCTGCCTATGTGAACTCTTGGGAGAGAGTGATAGTTTCCAGTCCTGTGATTGGCTTATCAACAGCCAAACAAGAGCGTTGTAAGGGACTGGTCTAGACATCAAATGCACGGTTGATGAGAATCTACTATAGTTTCTGGCCTTCTCTCATTCTGATCACCTTTCCAGTACCTATACGTATATTGTTTTAATGATGTTGCGTAGCTCGTAATTTCTTCGACTTTTGAGCATCCAGATTGTCATTAGGAAGTTAGCAACTTAATTTTTAAAAGGTGGAGATGTTTCAATTTTGACTTGACAAATCCTTTTCTGTGTCTTAGTTTTATGGAAATTTATGTTAGTTTCATCTGTCCACGCCCAGAAAATTTCTTTAGTTATATTTCCGTTTCTTTTCTTTTCTTTATACGGCGTGAGACTGTTGATGGTCATGTAGATACTGAATGAAGATTAGAACCTTTTCTCAGTATTGTTTTATAGCATGAAGAAATGATTTTCAGCCAAGAATCTTTTCCATACTTTACTGGCCATAGTTGAACGTGAACGTAGGTTTTATATATATATATATATATATATATATATATATATATATATATATATCGCACTGGCTGCATTTTAAAATCAAAAGAATTTTCGGCCATAAGGAATCGTGCAAATTCATGCAAAACTGACGTTATGTACAATAATTTCAAAATACTTTGTCAAACTGCTGATTGTCTTTCGCTCCTTCTTTTAGAATCTCTCTACATCAAGAAACTGTCTCCTACCTTAAACAACCAAACTACCTCCACACCGTTACATATTGCTTAACTGCCTATTACTCACATTCTCTCTCTCTCTCTCTCTCTCTCTCTCTCTCTCTCTCTCTCTCTCTCTCTCTCTCTCTCCCTTGTTTTTGATTCCTCCAACATCGCCTTTTGACTGCTATTTTCCATCAGTTAACTACCAAACCTCTTAAAAGTAAGTCTGGCAGAATGGTGTCTTTGTTTATTTTTTCAATTTTTATTTTTCGTTTTGCTTTTGGATGTGTTATTTTACTAAGTAATTCAGTGTTTTAATTTTCTTTTAGCTTAAAGTCACTTTGTAGTTTTTATTTTTCGTTTACCTTAATGACAAACTATATTTCTTATAATTATTAGGTTATTTTAGCCCACTTTTTAATATTGTAAAATTAAGTCTATTTATAGCCCTAAAGATGGGAAAGGATTCCCGAAACGTAGGTGTCAATAAAAAGAAGAAATGATCGCCAGTCTTCTCGCTG
>NC_087217.1:61749421-61751921 GCF_015104395.2 Macrobrachium nipponense | reverse complement strand
ATCCGGAATTATACGTAAACTTATCTCCATGCGAACTCCATGCGATAAGGTTGTTCTAGGATGTGGTATGAATTTTTGCTTGGCTAATTACGGGGTGCTCTAGGAGCAAGAGCCCGTGCTGGCATAAGGCCAGCTAAATCTAAAGCAACAACGCTTGGCTAAGTTGACATTTTTCACTACAAGGTTGCGGTAACGTAAAACCAACAGGGAAAAAGTAATCTGACGATATTTTGATTGCAAAAGAATGCCTTTGAGATTCCAGATGGCACTTAAAAGCTTACTAGCTAATCAAGATATTAATATAAACTAAGGCTGTCAAATCAATATGCGTTATCATCTCGAGTAAGGTTTCGTATACTGAAAAGGCTAGTAAACTTTTATCCGATGAAGATACTTACGAAAAACCAATAAGAGATCCCGCCGATGAAGTTAATAAGGATTACAATGGCAATGTGAACACTCTGTTAAAGTCTTACCAAGAACTCGCCAAGAAAATCACTGCTTTTAATGCCACTCTTCCTTATGTGTATCCTTATTTGTAAGGAACAATAAAAATAAATACAATCAACCAGTCAATTATCAGATCGTTGGTCCGGCCTTTTATCATTTGTCGAAATGTTTAGGCTGTTTGTTAAATCCGCTTATAAGAAATATATTAGAGGCCATTTTCTTCACCACTGACGGTCTGTTTAGTCCAAATACTATTAAAGATTGATATTAATTATTGTCTGTGACTCAAATTTGTAGAATATAATGTGATTATTGTAAAACAAAGAGCTGTTTGAGTTATTAAGTGCTTTGTATAAAAGAATAATTGTAGAATGTTATTACATGAAAGTTCCCAAACAGATTATTGTAATAAAAAAAGAATGCATTTTGTACATTGGATATTTTAAAGAAAAAAAAGAGGCACATATTAAAGATACGGGAGACCATAATAACAAAATTGTGAGGAAAAGGTACAAACTGCAGGTTAAGTAGTTTTAATGTTTAGGCATTGTTTACAAAAGTGCCCTATTCCTATTTCCCATCATGTTTACATCAGTCTGATCAAATTGTGCATGGTTGGTAATACTTTTACGGTTAATGGTTGTTGTTATAGACAGTTTTTATTTTTTTGGCAGTACGAAGCTGTTTATCTGCAACTCTCTCAAATATATCGAAATGGGATTTTATGAAATCAGGTACCTACCTAATGTTATTACGTTTACCTTGAAATTGTACAGATACGTCGACGACATAATATGCCCGTTACCTTTAGACCGTGACCCCTTAGTACTTTTAGAGCTTTTGATTGACCTGGTTCCATCCATAAAATTCAAGTTGGAAGTAGAACAAAATAAAACTCTACCGTTTCTCGGCACACTCGTTTTTAGATTTAGATGTATAGACAGCCAGTAGCAGTGAATGCTTTCATTCACAATTTTCCCAGCCATCACTCCAAGGTAAAACGACCATTGTTCTCTGGGAACTATTAGCGAGCATACAGAATTTGGGATCCGGAATTCATAGTAGAGGAAATTCAGAACATCTATTTAATTACGGGAGAATTGTGTTACCCATTGAATTTTATTGACAGTTGCCTCCAGATTGCTAAAAGATCACTTTGTACTCCTGAAAGATCGAGCGTTTTTGACACCGAAAATAATGTAGCTTTTGTGATTCCGTTGTGAATTTTTATCGATGGTCCGTTGCCTGAAATGACTAAAGATAAATGTTATTTTTAGTAATAATTAGTCTATCAAGAATTCTTCGTTTTGTAATAAACCAGTAATGCCAAGAGGAGGGGTGTACAAAATTAATTGCTATACTTGTAATTTACCTTATAGTAGACAATCTGGTAATGAATTAAACAAGAGAGAGAGATACGTAGTTGAACAGCATAAATGCAAGTGTTTCAACTAGCTCAAGTGCCATCTTTTGTCACCCAAGAGACTTTGAGCACCTCACATAGAATGGAATTCAGCCAGAGTTATTTTTAAAAGTTCTTCAGTGGATGACACATTGTTAGTTGAAGGAGGTCTCTCGCTAATTCTTTTAGTAACATGAACTTGAGCGATATTCTGTTTAAGGTGGACGAATTGTTGAAAACCTTTATTCCTAATGATTCAAAAGCAGAACAAAATTTTAGATATTTTACAAACTGATGATTTTTTATTAATTGCATATTTCCGTTAAGTATGTTTGTTTTGAATAATGTTTTTTTTTTTTTTTTGCATAGCTTGTTAAGGCGTTTTATTATTATCTTTGACATATTGCTTTCTTGTGTAAGTTGTTTTCGTAAAATTGTCAAGTACCCTGAAGGTGACTTTGGAATAAATGAATAAATGTTAAAAGGCTTGTTATATTCTCTTATTTTGGCTTCAGAATCTCTTATATATATATATGCTATGTATGTATATATATATATATATATGAATATTAATAAAATAATATATATATATATATATAATATATATATATAATATAAAATTAAATTTTATATATATATATATATATA
>NC_087217.1:61731921-61746921 GCF_015104395.2 Macrobrachium nipponense | reverse complement strand
CGGCTAAAAGTTTCCCATAACTTTTGCAAAGTATTTACTTCGTTATAAGGTAAGGTTGGCTGTGTAACAGTGGATATCCGATAAGTCCCCTTCATAGCCAGTAAGCTCTTCAGTTTCCAAAGTAGTACCGTAACGGACCCTAGCTGCAACCCCTTACGTTCCTTTTACTGTACCTCCTTTCACATTCCTCTTTCTTCCATCTTGCTTTCTACCCCCTCTTGACATTGCTTCATAGTACAACTGCGAGGTTGTCCTCCTGTTACACCTATCAACCCTTGTACTGTCGGTTTCCATTGCAGCACCAAATGGCCTCATTGGTCCCAGTGCTTGGCCTTTAGCCCAAATTCCATATTGAATTCAAAATCAGCTTCCATAATAAAGCCATTGACAGCGCGAAAGGAAAAGTCCGAGCATATATCTCGTCTCGAGTGAGCTACTGATACCGCAGCAAATGGAAGATTGTGAGGCTGCATGGTCGGTGGATCCGTGGGCCTCCGGGGGCGTCATTCGGACACTGATTTACAGCGCCAATCCACCTGCATTTTCACACATTTTCGCTTCATTGTGTCGTTTTCAGCGGAGGCAGGCGGACTTTATGACACCTGGCAGAGGCAGAGAAAGACAACGGGAGAGAGAAGAAGCACAGAAGGAGAGATGTTATCTGGGCTGTCTCGTGTTTAAGGAGAGAGTCTGTGCATTGCTTGGGGCCACTCATTCGCTATGTACACAAGTCAACACCTTTTGGAAACGACTCTCGGGGTCGGCCATAAGTTATAATATGGATTTACTATACAACGTCCTCTTTCTCTTGAGGAGGCCCATTGGGCGCTCGCTAAGCAGCTATTTCGACCCCATGATATTTTGATGGGCCATTTCTTCTTACCTGGTTGTGTTTGGAGCCTTTCTTATTGTCGTCGTCTCGATATTCAAGGGTTTTTGGAGCCATGAAATGCCAGCCACTCAAGGCTTAACATCTCTGTTGGTGTTATGATGAGTTGTATTTATATACAACATTGAAGAAAAAAAAGCTTAGAAAATTTTATTTTCTGACACTTAGTAACTTAGGCAAGAAATTTGTTTGGTAAAACGAGGGAAAGGTGATTTCCACGTATCATTACCGTAGGTAAATAATTAAGGGAAAACATCGTTATTAATACAAGAATTATATTCATGTACAGTACACCAAGGAAGGAAGCGAAAACAATGTAACTGTCTCTTATTGGATACGTAGGCTGGACGTAATTTTTCGATATTCAAAGGCTTATGGAACTGCAAAATGGCAGCCCCCCCCCCTCCCCCCATTGGCTAACATCGTTATAAATACAAGAATTATATTCATGTACAGTATTTAGGGGAAGAAATCGATAACAATGTAACTTTCTCTTATTGGATACATAGGCGAGACATAATTTTTGGATAATATGATTAATTGTAAGAAATTCCTGGTGCTTCAAAAAAAATATTTAGTACTTTTTAGTGCATTTTAATAAAATCATGTTTTAAATTTTTAAGCATATTTTATATTATATACCTTTTGAATTTGACAGAAATTGTAACCGATTTTGAGTAAAGCTAATGAAATTGAACGTTATATCCTGTCGAACCAAAGAAGGTTTGAAAATCCGTAGAGTTATTAACGTATTTTACCATGTCAACTGTGGTATGAAAAATCCGAAGTTTCATACAAATCCTGATATATTGGAGAGGTCACTGTACGGTCACCAGAGGGCACTGCTGACCTATTAATCATGTAAGGTTGTTTTGTCGCTTGGATTGAATAACCATGCAAAATTTCAAGTCCATCGGACGAAGGGGACAGGTCGAAAATTGAGTTACAAGTTTTGACCCAAATAGACAGAAGTTTTGACCCAAATAAACAGAAATTTTGACCCAAATAGACAGATATTTTGACCCAAATAGAAATTTTGACCCAAATAAACGTAAGTTTTGACCTAAATAGACAGAAGTTTTGACCCAAATAAAAAGAAGTTTTGACCCAAATAAACAGAAGTTTTGACCCAAATAACGGAGGTTTTGACCCAAATAACGGAGGTTTTAACCCAAATAAACAGAAGTTTTGACCTAAATAGACAAAAGTTTTGACCTAAATAGACAAAAGTTTTGACCCAAATAAACAGAAGTTTTGACCCAAATAAACAGAAGTTTTGACCCAAATAAACAGAAGTTTTGACCTAAATAGACAGAAGTTTTGACCCAAATAAACGGAAGTTTTGACCCAAAATACAGGTTTTAACCCAAATAAACAGAAGTTTTGACTCAAATAAACAGAAGTTTTGACTCAAATAAACAGAAGTTTTGACCCGAATAGACAGACAAATAGACACGCAAAAGTTATGTTAAATAAAAGCATGTAATAAAAAAAATGGTTGGTTGTTTACCATAGCAGGACGATTGAATGAGCTGACGTTTTAACAACAAATCCATTGACTTCATGTTATAAATATAATATTATGGGACTAAATATCTCCTTTTGAAACTGGACGTTGATCGAGATGTGGAGAGAGTATTTTAGAATTGGATCTAAAAACAACCTTTTAAATTGTTGATTGTGTTACCTGAAATCATTCTAGACTCGAATGATGATTATCAGGGCATACCTGGGTATTCACACAGAGTCTGAGAAAAGGTGTTTAAGAAGTGGCGAAATAAAAGCCAAGGGGAAAAGTCAAATATAAAATCAGAATGTTTGTAGTGCACAGTTCTTCATTTTATAGTGCACTTTTGGGTAGGATTTAAGTAATATTTGTACTTAATAGAGGCAATGGTAATTTTGGACAAACGTCTGGTGAATGACCAGAACTGTCGGGTAAATTACCTGGTTATATATGATAAGAAACGTACCAGTTTCACGAGGAGTTGTAACCTAAAACTTTGCCAGTTGTTAAATATAACCACTTCCCTCCTGTCGCCATACGCTAGCGAAGAGTAAAGCTCCGGATATCGGAAAATAATTATGAATAACTTGATTCAAGTATCAAGCAATTTGTAAGCCCGTGAAGTGACGTCTCAAATTCGAAACAGTGGCCTTCGCTAATTTATTTCCGCATGGTATAATATTTAGTCAGTACATGCTATTATTGGTATAATTAATGATTTGAGGAAATAGAGCGTTAGGACACAGAAGTTAATATTTTTTCTTCGGTCGTTAAGAACGCCTTGGTAAGTAAACTCAGTTTTTTTCCGCAGAATTTTTTTTTTCGCAGAACTCAATTTATTCTTTTTTTTTTTTTTTTTGCAGAACTTGAATATTTTTTTCCGCAGAACTTAAATATTTTTTTCCAGCAGAACTTAAATATTTTTGTTTTCACAGAACTTAAATATTTATTTCACAGAACTTAGATATTTTTTCCCGCAGAATTTAAATATTTTGTTCCGCACAAGGCCTATAGTTCCGCAGAACTTACGTTTTTTTTCCGCAGAACTTAGATTTATTTTTCTGTAAGACTGAAATATTTTTTCCGCAGAACTTAAATTTTTTTTTTTTTTTTCCCGCAGAACTGAAATATGTTTTCCGCAAAACTTAAATATTTTTGTCTGCAGAACTTAAATTTTTTTTCCACAGAACTTGGATATTTTTTCCGCAAAACTAAATTGTTTTCCACATAAATTAAATATTTTTTTTTTCACAGAACTTAAATATTTTTTCCGCAGAACTTAGATATTTTTTCCTCATAACTTAGATATTTTTTCCGCATAACTGAATTTTTTTTTTCCGCAAAACTTAAATATTTTTTTTTTTACAGAACTTATATATTTTTTCCGCAGAACTTAAATATTTATGTCCGCAGAACTTAAATCACGGTTGCCGCAAAAAGAAACAAATCTACGAATTTTATTTATTTTTTTTTTATGTAGACTTCAATTTTCTTCTCTTGAGTTACCAGATGACTTCCTCTTTCATATGCCCATAATGGGTTAGTGCCGCCACTGCACTTACGTGGGGCACTGTAGGCATTACTAAAGGTTGTTTGAAGCGTCCCTTCTTCCCTAAGCTGCTCCAACTTTTGTAGCATTTTATTTATCTCCTTTGGAGTTTCGTTTCTTCAGTTTTACTGTCCAGCCTCTCTTGCTCGTTGTTTTTCACTGTCAAAAGCGCTGATTGTTGAGAGGGCCAAAGCGCTTGGGTTGATAGTCTTATGTAGGAACTTTCTTGCATCGTATGACTAAATAGATTCTACAATTTACACCTTGAAGAATATATGTATGTACTATGTATATGCAAATATACATATATTTATAAATGTATGCATACTATGTTTTATATATATATATATAATATATATGTGTATACACACACACATACACACAGATATATATATATATATATATATATATATATATATATATATATATATATATATATATATTATATATGCGCTTGAATTTCATAGAATTAATAATTTTCATCCTATCAGCATTTGATTACTCTTAACATTTTGTACTTTGCAAATACTACACTACAAATTGACGCGTTCGCATTTACTTTGCCATTCTTCAGAATGCATTTAACAATATCCAACATAGAATGGCAACGTGAAAATTGGTAGTTAATGCAGTGGTGCAACGATCTTGTAAACTAAATGAGGGAGTTCATCGTATTTTAACGATCAGGTAAGAGACTTATTTTAACAATCAGGAATTTCTCATTTACCTTATTTTGGCGTTCAGGAATTTGTTATTTACCTTATTTTAACGATCAGGAATTTCTCATTTACCTTATTTTAGCGATCAGGAATTTCTCATTTACCTTATTTTAGCGATCAGGAATTTCTCATTTACCTTATTTTAGCGATCAGGAATTTCTCATTTACCTTATTTTAGCGATCAGGAATTTCTCATTTACCGTATTTTAACAATGAGGAATTTAACATTGACATCATTTTATCGTGACGTAGGTATAAAATCATAAATTGCATTTAAACGAAGAAGCCTTATTTTGTCAAGGGTGAAATCGTACAAACGCTTAACAATGGGCTAACTTTTTAATGTATTTTTTATGATAACTTTATTTTCCTGTAGTTTTATTTACGACTTTAAACATGTAGGTTTACAGTTACGTAGTTGAAGGTCTTGTTTATTATAAATTGGGTCTTCATTTCGGTATCTTCCAATTAGAATTTAGAAATAGAATATAATGGGTAATATCCAACAGAATAATGTGATAATCGACGGGAAAAGCCTTATTTGTAATTAGAGTATATACTTCTTTACAGACTAAGGGGAAATACTAAGAAATATAATTCTTACCGTTAAAAATTATTTCCATTTCAAAGTTAGATTGTCAGAGATGAAGGACCTGGTGTCAGAGGTGAAGAATGTAGTCCTTTTAGCTTAAAGATTCATTATTATTAACATTATTAAACATCAAACCAGGTGGATTTTTTGTTAGCGTGTGGTTAGGTTGTACATTTCATTCAGTTTTGAATTTTCCAATTATATTACGTTCAAATAGTTTATATAATGAAGATATAGACAAATTAATCATCACTTATTTCATTATGTACCTATTTTACGTTCAAATGTTTACACATAGTTTCCAAGTATTCAAAATTACATTCTTAACGTTCAGCCGTTGTATCAATTAGAACCCTTTTTCGTATCAAAAGATATTTCAAAGTGTATTGCTTATTTATTGAAAAGAAATTATAATTTACAGGTAAAAAATTTGGGGCAACAGCATCGAAAAATTGTCCGTTTAGAACTAAACATAAACAAACCTTCGTCAAAGGTTTATTTCAAAACTACATAAAACAAGAAACGAGCCATGATGCCCCCATCAGACGTTAAGTACCGTTAACGCTAGCACTCCATTTATCTAATTATTTCACTGTATTGAAGTGTAATGCGAAAATCAGCGTTTTGTACATCACACAGTACAGCGAGAATAAGGCTTTTGCACATCACATAGTACAGCGAAAACAAACATTTTGCACATCATATAGTACAGCGAAATTAAGCATTTTGCACATAGCATAGTACAGCGAGAATAAGCATTTTGTACATCACATAGTACAGCGAAAATAAGCGTTTTTCACATTTTCACATCACACAGAACAACAAAACATTCGTAATCAGAATTCATCGCCATCCATTACCTAGAACCACGTAGATCAAGATGCGGGAACTTTAATTTAGAGTTGAGGAACAACATTGTCACAGACCTGCTAATAAAACCATCGTACGGTCCTTTGTAAAATACTTTCATAAGAAACTATACGTAAGGTTCAGATTATCGTATAGACTAAAATGAACGGTCGAATTGAAAGACTAAACAGGTTACTTCAACAACCTTCATGTTGGAGATGTTGGAGAAAATATCGATAAGCAATCAATAGAGAACATAGATACCTATAAATCTTGAGAGGTTTTTTTCTAGGCGTCTTGGTTCTTTTGGCGAAGTTTAGTGTTGAAGATTTTTATTATATGTAGATATACTATGTTATAGTAGATATATATGTGTATATATATATATATATATATATATATATATATATATATATATATATATATATATATATATAATATATATATATATATACAAAGAGAAACATAAGAATGGTTTTCGAGTCGGGAAAAAGGGGGATGGAGAGAAATCCAGAGTTAATGCCAAGTTCATCAGTAGAGGGAATACCTGAGCTGTCTCTTATTTCAGTGCTACTGGGAGAACGAGATGCCCCATCGGCCCTGGGCTGGATAACGGCATGTCTAAAGAGAAGTATATTACCCATACAGATATATGAAGTTAGTCAGCCATTCTTTGGGAGAAGGGATAGAGACTTCCTGGAAAAGGGATAGAGACTTCCTGGAAAAGGGAAAGACACTTCCTGGAGAAGGGATAGAGACTTCCTGGAAAAGGGAAACAGACTTCCTGGAAAAGGGATAGAGACTTCCTGGAAAAGGGATAGAGACTTCCTGGAAAAGGGAAAGACACTTCCTGGAGAAGGGATAGAGACTTCCTGGAAAAGGGAAACAGACTTCCTGGAAAAGGGATAGAGACTTCCTGGAAAAGGGATAGAGACTTCCTGGAAAAGGGAAACAGACTTCCTGGAAAAGGGACAGAGACTTCCTGGAAAAGGGACAGAGACTTCCTGGAAAAGGGATAGAGACTTCCTGGAAAAGGGAAAGACACTTCCTGGAGAAGGGATAGACTTCCTGGAAAAGGGAAACAGACTTCCTGGAAAAGGGATAGACACTTCCTGGAAAAGGGAAAGAGACTTCGAGGAAAAGGAAGTACAGCCATGAACGTATTTAAGGCTTGGTCCTTCCACGTACTAGAATTTTTGTAATTTCCTTTTAGCCACTCATTTGGTGTCTTAGCTTTTCAGTCGTTTTTATTCCTTTTCAGTCAATTTGTTATTTCTCTTTTCCTTCCCTGTGTTTATTGGTTACTTCAGTCATTTTTAATCTTTTTCAGTCATTTCCGTTTCTGCTCTTTGCCTTTCCTGTGATTATTCTTTTTATTGATGTCCTTTCTATTCATTTTTGGTCCTTTCTCGTCATTTGGACGTTTGTAATCTGATTTGGAATTAAATTTAAGACGATATTATATTCTTCAAGTGCAAACATTCAGTGAAAGCAAATCAATACCAAAAGGGGAGAGAGAGAGAGAGAGAGAGAGAGAGAGAGAGAGAGAGAGAGAGAGAGAGAGAGAGAGAATGTGTGCAGTTATTTCGGGGTATTAGCTGCAGACGTTCATGAGAGCTGGGGCCGTCACTGACATCTCATGTCATTGGTTAACATTCTCTCTCTCTCTCTCTCTCTCTCTCTCTCTCTCTCTCTCTCTCTCTCTCTAAGTAAAACGCAACGTTTAAACATATCGTCTCGTACTAAAATTCGTTGTTTGTATTGTTTAAAAAAATGTCCCGGACCTTTTGAGAAAATAAATAAACATATATAAATATATATATATATATATATATATATATATATATATATATATATGTATATATATATATATATATATATATATATATATATATATATATATATATATATATATTTATATTTATATTTATATTTATATTTATATTTATCATATATATATATTTATAGATATATATTTATATTTATTTATATTTATATATTTAATATATATATATATATTTATATGATATATTTATAATATTTATATTTATATTGATATATATTTAATATATATTTTATATATATATATTTATATATATTTCTACATATATATATATATATATATATACATACATATAAATGGTGTATTCCCGAAATTAATTATTGTACCATGATCCCAACTAAATATTTACAAAACAAAGTACATCACCGAAGAGGTTAAACATTTTAAAAGTCTAATAATACCCCACTAACCACAAGAAAGAATAAAAACAAGCAGAATGTCTTTAAAAGCCTGAGGGGCAGAAATTATCCAATTTTCCAGTCATGAAACCTCTCTTGAGTGACCGGTTGAAGCCTTCTGCCGCCGATATTAAAATCGGAATGACGTCCTGGAAATGGCGTCGGATGAGAAAGAAATATTTGCTTTCGGAAGTCGTTGTGTGAAATGGCAGCGTTCAGGAAACAGTTTGTTTCTGCGTCTCGTTTTCTAGATCGTTGCTCTCATGAATGACCCCGTTTTCGGTGCTATTGCTGACTAAGGGAGTAAGGTAAATAGAAGGTATTGTTAATTGAATTTTTGAAGCCATTTCTGTTGTGTTTATCACAAAACCTCGTCTGTGGGAGTTATATTGTCACAAATTTTGTTAATTTGTTAGAAAAGAGTGGATTGCTTCATAGTTTTCGTTAATACGTAGGTTAATTATGGTAGATTTTAGAAAAGCTGAATGGTAACCCATTAAGTCTTATCTCAGACCGATTACAGTGGGCAAACAGAAGGTAATAGGAAATACAGAAAGGAGAGATCAGTTATCAGAAAAGAAGCAAATTGAATAATTTAGATATCGCTTGAACTTTTGAAGTTTTAGTTGCATAACATCCCCAGTGCTTTCGGCACCTTGCTGCACCTATTTCGTTCCTTTTACTGTACCTCCTTTGAGGTTTTCCTCCTGTTACACTTTTCAATCTTTTTACTGTCAATTTCAGCGCTAAATGACCTTATAAGGTGCCAGTGCTTGGCCTTTGGCCTAAGTTCTATATGAACTTCAATTCAATTCACAGTCCAGCGATGTGTTCATGATACTTATTCGTAGTAAATTTATGTTTTTTACTTCAGGAAAATAAAGAGTATGTTAAGTGGCCGTAAAATCACCCTCGTTTAACTTACGAAAATATGTAATTGTACTAATTTATGGAAATATATTTATATCGTAGTTTGCATGAAGTGGGCTGCGTGTACTCTCCGTTTTTTAAAAATATTCCCAGAAAAATAAAAATGTTTATGGGTAATGTTCATCTGAAAAATGAATATAATTTCCGCTGCTTAATTATCATACGGCTGCCTAAATGACCAGGGGGTAATTAGATATAATTAGAAGATTAAATATGTAAATATTTGATATGTACAACAGCCTGTACGTATGTCGGCCATATTGAATGCGATGCCTCCTAGTGCATCCGACGTTGTAGGTTCCCAGACTACATCTGGGACAAGTATATATTCATTTATAGATAATGTGGATATATGTATGTATGTATGTATATATATATATATATATATATATATATATATATATATATATATATATATATATATATATAAAATATATAATTTCATGGAAGGTCAAACCAGGAATACCATGAGTTGATGATTTTCAACAGTGTATTCCGACGTTTCGTAAATAGTAGTTAAATCAGGGATATCTACCTAAAAATACAGAACATATATTGTAAAGTTTGACATAAAATAAAATAGAGGTGCGTTAAAAGTCAAAAGACAATTAAAATACTAAAATGTACGATACATAAAGACAAGAAAAAACTGGAATGCACAATACAGAAAGAGAACTAAAACACTTAAAATACACATGAGACTTACGAAAGACTTAACTGAAATATCAAAAATACTAGAGGAAACGAACTAACCTGCTGGTACAAAGAGCAGAACAGAACAGAGCTAGAAATATCATCAAAGCAAGGAGAGAGAGAGAGAGAGAGAGCTGGGTAGAGCAGGACTGTGTTTCAATTGAGGAACTGGCAGTTTTATCTTAAGTGTTTCAAGTTTAAACAAATCAGTTTGGTTGTTACTACGGCTAATAATACTAAAGTTATAAAATGGTAATTTTTGATTACCATTTTATATATTTTAGAATGACTGCGTATATTTGCTGCTTCAGGGTTGGAAATCCTTATCCCCACACGGTAGCTGACCCCCCTTGTGGGAGTCGATTCGCACTTTGAGCAGACATCTAGTAGCTCCGACATTAAGTCCTCGAAATACATCCCGGGGGCTTACTATATGTATAGATAGCATTTGACGTCATATTTGGACTTAGGCGGTCTTTAAACCGGAATAAAGTGCCAACAGTTAGTGGTTTTTTTTTTGGAATGAGCTTGATATCAAAAACTCCTCAGTGTTTGCTCAGGATCTTAGTGAACTCTTTCATGAAGTGTTTGTCTTGAATGTAGGGCAAACTAACGTCGAATTTCTGTTTGGGCACAGTAAGGATCGCAGCGGGTTCAGTAAGAACTGTAGCGGGCATAGTAACAACCGTAGCGGACACAGGAAGCACCGTAGCGAGCTTTGAAAACTGTTCATTAGGTATTTAATTTAGGACTTTGTAGAATACCTTTTCCTGAAAGCTTTTATGAATGTATAAATGGAGTTAAGTTTAAAGTTTTTGTTAATTCACGACACCATCATATTAAGTTTACTCTTGGGAGCGAGCAGAGTGACCGACTACCCTTTTTAGATGTTCTGGTTAAGAGAGACTTAAGATGTTTTTAGTAACTCTGTTTTCACAAAAAAAGACACTTCGACGTGGTTCGGAGGTCACGTAAAGCCGTTGGTCCCGTTGCGAATAACCACTGGTTCCATGAAACTTAAAAACACCACACTAACAAAACAAAATCCACTGGACTGGGTTCTGCCACAGAGTTCGAATTTAGGCAAATAGAGAACAATGTAATTGAAAACTCTTCACAGTCGAAGTGAAAGCAATAGCGCCAAGAAATTAGTATTTTGTTTTTGTTTAAATCAGCTCCCACAAGCTCTGGCGTAAACAAAAAAGCGGGTTACGTGTATGTTAGACAGCTACATTTACAGTCGATAGGCTAATGACCGATGTTCCCAATGAGAGTGAAGGTGCTTTTGCTATAATGGTGTAAGTTCTTGTGATTAGATGATGCTAATAATCCCTTCAGTTACATTTCCGGGACATCTCATCACCTTTAGCTGAAAAGGGTAGTACCCGTAACAAAATTTGGATATTTTCAGCGCTTTCAGTAACGTTTATGTCAGGCACCGTATGTAAAGATGAGTTTCAGATACTGATTTGGCCGCATACATATATTTCCGGGCGTTGTTTGAAAGGGCTGATATCTTGAAGAGATAAGGAGCAAAAAGGAAAATAAATCTAAAATGTAAACATTCAAGGAATTAGAGGTATTTGAAGTTACAAGCTTCATATAAATAAAATCACAAATTTTATTTAACAACCGGAGTACCCCATTAGCATAGAAAATTACAGTAACATTTGAAATGGCCCAGACAGTTGTTCCTCCTGACCCGAAACCGTTACGTACCGTCCTGAAGCTGGGACCAACTCACTTGTCATTTACAAAAATAAATACATTTGTCACATTGGTTTGTTGATATGTATAGATGCTCAAGTTCTGTACTTGTCTGGTAAAATATCAAAAGAAGAGGAGGTCAGGCCACCTGGAAGTGGAAAGCGACATTCAAGCAGGAGAGTAATACTTTGATTCATTCCAGCAGTTTCAGTACATTTAAAAAATACTCCTTATATCAGTATGGGAAGACACTCATATTTCGTTATTCCTTGTATTTACCACTCAAATTTCACATAGAAAGATCACAATTGTCAGTAGTCAGGTTACTAGGTCATGGTAATTATAATCATAATAATTATGATTCATGAGGTATGACGTCAGTCATATGAGTGAAAGCTAATTTAGATTGTATGTACATTAAACATAGAAATGAGTTTGTTGTAACATATTTAAACAAAGAATGAATAAATTCGTAAAACTTATTGCGTGACAAAGTTAATTAGGAATATGCCGTATGAGCACTTACCCATTTTGCAGATTTTCTATTATCTTTAATATATAAAAATAGGTAAATCATTGGAGACAGCCAGAATACGACATGCTGCATTTTCATCACCCAGGATACTTCATAATACTTCCAGTGAACTAAGGAACCTCTGTAGCGAGGCTATAATATTGATCATTAAAAGCCACAGTAATGTTAAAAATATAATTAATGTTGCCAAAAACTCCTTGAAGGAATGTCCAGCATGACGCGAATTAATCTTCCCGAAGGTCAGATTGTCACCTGCCACCCAGGCGCGTCTTAATGACGCGTTCATAAATATAATCGAAGAGCGTCCCTGTCGCCCCACCAACAACAAACCAATTACCCCCTGGTCGGGGAGAGAAGCCAACCAGTAGCCAGGTATCATGAACGGCCCCATTCCCTCATAAATAGGATAATTACGCAGATTTACTGTCTGATCACAAGTTTTGGCCACCCTTGTTTGTGTTGGAGTAAATGGTGATGGCCGAGAGCTTTGTCTAAGGAAGCACCCCCTCCCCACCCACCCACTTCGGTCCGTCTTCCCCCCCCCAACATACCTCTCTCCCTCCCTCCCCACTCCCCCCCCCTCTCTCTCTCTCTCTCTCTCTCTCTCTCTCTCTCTCTCTCTCTCTCTCTCTTATCACCTCACATCACTAGAGAAAATGATCTAATGATTTCCCTGAGGTCACTGAACTCCCCCAAAATCATTTTCGCGGACGTGTCTCTCTCTCTCTCTCTCTCTCTCTCTCTCTCTCTCTCTCTCTCTCTCGTTCGAAGGTTTAGGCAAATTAGTAAAGCTGTCATAAGAAGAGGACACTTAAAACTATGCGCTGCAAACGCTTCATCTTTAGTTTTATTCACACTATGAAGTATTTTTTATAAAGTGCTTTACTGTTTTACCTGAGAGAATCATTAACCCAACTCAAGATCAATAGTCATTTGGTAAAGTTGGCTTCGTTTGGTTAAAAAGTTCTTTTCATTTCGATGTTTAAATATTTGCCTACTTTGTTCCACAGGCAGCGGTGCCAGCAACTTCTCGTTTGTTTGTTTGTATGATGTTTTTACGTTGCATGGAACCAGTGGTTATTCAGCAACGGAACCAACGGCTTTACGTGACTTCCGAACCACGTCGAGAGTGAACCTCTATCACCAGAAATACACATCTCTCACTCCTCAATGGAATGGCCGAGAATCGGACCCGCGACCACCGAGGTGAGAAGCAAACACCAAACCAACCACGCCACTGAGACGCTACTCCAACTTCTCGTTTGATAGACGCGGAGGTATTACCTGCTATATTGTGGAGTTGTCAGAACACAATAATATTACCTGTAATATTGTGGAGTTGTCAGGAGACAGTAATATTACCTGTTATGATTCAGTAGTGGTACATTGTTCGAAGCACTTATATTTATTTCATGTGTTTTTCACATATTTCGTGCAGGACTAGACAAATCTGGAATTATCAACGTTAACAATGAAAACTTTCATTTGGTGAGGAAATATAAAGGAATTATCCTTTGAATTGTTTTAAATCTAAATGATTTAAATATAGTTTATTTTTATATTTATTTTGATGCAAAAATGCAGTTTCTTGGACTTGGAATTATCCTTTTAAGTCTTTTAAATCTAAATGATTTAACTATAGTTTATTCTTATATTTATTTTGATACTAAAAATACATTTCCGTGGACTTGGACTGAATGGTTGTTTAGTTGCTGATTACGAAAAAAAATAAGTGATTACGATATTCATAGGACCATGCGGCCCAAGTATTCCGTCCAAAAACAGTGTATATACCTGACTTCGCATACCTCGGATTTTTCGTCAGGAACCCAGAACTTAACAATAAAAACGTATCCCGAGAACTTGGCTTTCGGCTACATCAAAAAAGGGGGATCAATAAAAACATGAAAGCCACCTCTCTCAAGCCCCCAAAGACCCATTTAAGCATTCTGAAGGGTCTTATCAACACTTTAGCAAACCTTTTAATCGTCCAATCGTTTCCCCAAGGATTTGTTTTAACATTCCCTCTCTCGTCTCGTCGAGGGCTCTGGATCGACGGGCGTAATGGCGTTGGAGGCTGGCGTTCTCCGCGAGAATTCGGGAGCTCCCCCGCTGCTAAAAGTGGAGAGGTCCGTGTAAAGACCCAAAACAGTGGCTTAGCCAGAAAGCCCCGCACAATGGCGTTTATAGTTTGTTTACACACATGAAGACGGACACTTGGTCACAGAGAGCGAGGCTCAGTTCACCCCGTATTGTCATTAAGTCCACAAGATCAGGCTTAATGCCGCAGAATAGGTCTGCTTGCGAGGAGAGAGAGAGAGAGAGAGAGAGAGAAAATTACTTTTAACATCCACCTATCGTGATCTGTATTATTATTATTATTATTATTATGCACAGACATTTTCAAAGAAGTCAAAAGGTCATTATTAATGATTATCATCATCATCTGGGTCCTTAAGCTAAAACATCCTTAGAAGTTTAATAGTCACTTGGGGCAGCAGTTGTTTCATATGGTTGTTTTGAAGTTATTCTTTAGAACAACTTTATTTTCGCTTACTCGGGGAGTAAGCCTACAAACTGCTGTGTTGTGGGGGGTTGGGCGCTGTGGAAAGGTCTATGAAAGAGCCTAAAAAGGTGTTTCACTTTGAGTTGAAGATACATACAGAAATCTTAGGACGGGATATTTATGATTAATTTATTAAAATGGAAATGTAAACAATAAATAATACCTTTGTTAAACAGTACCGAAAAATTATTTCCAATAAAATATAGCATATTTATCATAATTT
>NC_087217.1:61721921-61724421 GCF_015104395.2 Macrobrachium nipponense | reverse complement strand
GAGAGAGAGAGAGAGAGAGAGAGAGAGAGAGAGAGAGAGAGAGAGAGAGAATCTTAAGTATAGTACGAAACAGAATACGGAAACTATTGAGAAAAGTCAGTTGATATGCAGAGAGAGAGAGAGAGAGAGAGAGAGAGAGAGAGATGAGAGAATCAGAATATAGAACGAAAAGCATACGGAAACTATTGAGAAATCAATTGATATGCAGAGAGAGAGAGAGAGACGAGAGAGGAAAAGAAAATAAGAGAGAGAGAGAGAGAGAGTGAGTACGAAACGGCATACGGAAACTATTGAGTATAGGTCAGTTAATATGCAGAGAGAGAGAGAGAGAGAGAGAGAGAGAGATGCATGACGCAGGTAATCACGTTAACACGGATCACATTCGGAAACAAATCCTAAAAACCGATTTCAACTCAGAATTTCTGCTCGGTCAGACTTAGCGGTCCGGAACCTTTCGCACTATAACAGTCCTTTTTAGTGCGGGACCCTCAGACCAGTGCGAATTCGGTCTCGATGCTTCGGTCTCTGGGGAGGAGAGGGGAAGGGGCTGGGGAGTTGGGGAGACTACCGAAAAAATGGACAGCCTCCGTGACCAACTGCCTAATGAAGGATGAGGCCGCTCTTCGTTTTCCGTCATCTCCGGACAAGATTGGTAAACAACCGCCAATCCCCCCCCCCCCTCTCTCTCTCTCTCTCCTCTCTCTCTCTCTCTCTCTCTCTCTCTCTATCTTCAACGGATGAATATCTTAAGCTTATATTTAAATAGTTTTGTTGAGGGATGTATTATCTGTGCTTCGTTGTAGTATTTGTAGGAAACATGTTTAAAATTAGCATTAACGTTTCATAACTGTTTTTCTCCCTTTTCGCCTCTTTTTGCTTTTTGGTGCTACACTGGAATTCATTCACTCCACTTATTCATTTACTTGTTTTTGTCTTTACCTGCAATAGAGTATTAGTCTGAAATCGATTAGAGGCTGTTAACTTTTCATGACTGTTTTTCCCCCTTTTCGTCTCCTTGTGTGTGTGTGTGTGTGTGTGTGCGTGTGTTACACTGCATTCATTCATTCCACTTATTTTCCACTTATTCACTTACTTGTTTTTATCGTTACTTGCAAAGCTTGGGATTCTTAGTAACATTGAGGTGTACGAAAAATTTTTATCTCCACTCACTGCAGAATGGATATGACCACTTAAACATATTGAACAACATGAAATGCCTGTTCCATATCTTTTAGCCCTTTGAAGAAATGATGAGTTGTATTGTTTTAAAAGAATGTCTGTGTAAATCCAGTGGTATTCATAAGTTAGTCAAGGAAATTGTATATACATGTGCAGTTAGCATACGTGAAAACATTAGTGTTTGCCGATATTAGGTATATATATATATATATATATATATATATATATATATATATATATATATATATATATATATATTATTTATCACATCACCGTAATTCATATAAATCATTCGAGCTACAAATGTCCTTTAATATCTAATTCGCTCTACCTCGGAATTGATATATTTTCAATATATGTACCGAAGGGGAATTTTTAATTTATAATAATTTCGTCCCCTCATGGGATCGAACCACCGTCCAGTGGACGGGAACGAAATCAGGATGGACAGTGACGCTATCAATTCTGCCAATTCTGTTTATTTCTATTTAATATTAATTTTAGTTGTAATTGTAATTTTAGAGTAGGACTAGTAATTATAATTGTAACTGTAATTGACATAGAGCATAATATAATTATTCTAAGCCTGACTGACGGAAATTCGTCTGCTAAACGGATGAAGACGTCATACTACAGATATGACGTCACCTGCAGAAAAATTTCTTGAAAAATAATGAAAATATACAAATGTCCTACGTTTTTCTGATTTTTGTGACACAAGACACCATAACTTAGCTATGTTGAAATGTCAACAGTCTTCCCGCTTTGACTATTGAAAGATGACGAGCATGATATAAATGGGGAGGAGCTTAGTGACGTCATCATAGCTAGCCAATCAGGACAGAGAAGAAATTTCAATTACGGC
The DNA here is from genome assembly GCF_015104395.2 of Macrobrachium nipponense. Taxonomy (NCBI): domain Eukaryota; kingdom Metazoa; phylum Arthropoda; class Malacostraca; order Decapoda; family Palaemonidae; genus Macrobrachium; species Macrobrachium nipponense. The sequence goes on along the minus strand of NC_087217.1, from coordinate 61,722,377 downwards.
TGGATTTTATTGTTTCATTTATTATCATTGTCAGTATCATTATCAGGAGTGCAACAAATGCTCTAAATTTTCCTTTAAGCTTGCGAAGCTATTTTAATTAAAACGAAACTTAGAAAAACAAACGGGTAAATATCATGTTTTGGTTTGTTACCACAGCGCTCAACGGGGATGACGCTACCTCTTACTCTAGATGCCTTGTGATGATCAACATACCAATTTGCAGCCCTCTAACCTCTGTAATTTTTAAGATCTGATTGCGGGCATAAAAAGTTAGGACGGACAGACAAAGCCATCCCAGTTATTTTATTTTACAGAAAACAGATAAAATTGTCAATCGGCGTTGGTTCCGGAGGAAAGCCTTCGCCAGGAAGTGTCACTGAAGATTGTTTGTCCGGTTCGCGAAAATACGACAGACCCTGATTAGTTCATTAGAACTCGTGATTCCTAACCTGGAAA
>NC_087217.1:61694421-61711921 GCF_015104395.2 Macrobrachium nipponense | reverse complement strand
TGTTCGTTACAGAGTTATTGCCGATAAACGTGCTTGCACTGTCTGTGAAACTCGTAGTAGGCATACGAAGTTGCATTGTCATCAAATAGGACTTGCGTGGACTTAAGCAGAGGTGGGGGGGGGGAGGGGGGTGTGATCTGGAGTCGTCGAAAGGTCAGGCAGACCCCTGCTGTAGTGTTAAGCTGGAACTCTCAGTAGACCAGATTATCAGGACAAACGGTCAATAAGGGTTGTTATTGTCCGTAGGTTTTATTTTATGGAGTCCCGCTGGGTATATGCCAGAAGTTTATTTTTTTTTAATTTTCGTTAGAGTTTATGAATAAGAAGAAAATGAATTTCCTTTAATGCAGCGTTATGAACCTTAGATGGCGTTGTGAGGTAGCTCCGGGAAATTGGTAAGTTTTGCTGTAATTGTCATTCATCTTTGGATATCAGACTGAGCAACACGGTTAATTCTGTAGAATCATTTTCCATTCTTATTTAATTTAGCTCAAATATAGAATGAATTATATTATATATATATATATATATATATATATATATATTATATATATATATATATATATATCTATATGATATATATATATATATATATATATATATATATATATATATATATATATATATATATATATCATCATATATATATATATATATATATATATATATATATAATATATAGTATATATATATATATATATATTATATACATATATATATATATATATATATATATATATATATATATACTATATATATATATAGTATATTATGTATATATATATATATATTATATATATATTTATATATATATATATGTGTATATATATATATATATATATATATATATATATATATATATATGTATATATATATATATATATTATATATATATATATGAAATATATATACAAATGAGTGCCAACCAGTTGAACGAAAATTGTGTTTAACCTTTTTGTTGCGTTTATGTTTTTATGTTTTGTTTTTTTAATTTCAAATTATTGATTTTATTGCATATTATGAGGCCGTCTGGAACGTGTTGATGTTAATCGCTGAAACTGATTCGTTAGTAATATTCTGCATTGTAGTATATAGTATGTTCGCAGTTACCCAGTAGACTATCCATGATGCTTAATCAAATACATTTCCTGTATTTTCAAGAACTGTTATCCTATTTGTTGCTTTATTTTGTAAGGTAAAGAAAATATGTGGCATTTCCACTGCCATGTAATTCAAATCATAGTGATATGTTTCTCAGTATTATTTGAATGAAATGGTATTTAAGGAAATTTATTCGCTGTTTACCAACAAAATAACTAAGAATCGTTCCGTTCCTAGAATATGTTATACATTATGATGATAATAAGTATTGAATAATTTCTCGAACACTAAAAGAAATAAATATGGTATGATAGATAATGTTAGCGTCAATTTAAGATAAAATTTTCAAAAGAGGTCGACTTACGAAATCATTAAGGATAGGGATAACAGTAACAGTTGCAATCAAATTATAATTAAATTTTTAAAAAATCGAGTAAATGCAACAGCCTGATAATGATGGATGGTAGTGGGTGAGTAATTCAAATGTGGCGCCATTATGTAGTAGGAGAAACTTGCAACCATAAGAATGGTAAAATAGTTCTGCTTTTATTTTCTCTATAAGCTTCCCACTTACACTTTGTACTTCCTTAGTTCTTGCTCTCTTGTAGTGTTTTCAGTACACTGTAATGTAGTATTTACCTCATCCACTCCGACCCAGGTAATATAGTTCAAGTGGATAAACTGTGCTATAATGACATTGAATTATAGTTATTTGCATGACGTTGAATATGTTGTATTCCTAAAGGACATGACATAATAAAGCAACGTTTGATTCTTATGGTCATACAGATACACCTTCATATATATATATATATATATATATATATATATATATATATATATATATATATTTTATATATATATAACTTTTGCAAAACTCATATTGGGCAGGATTTGCATTCGTATACACTTATCCAGCATGAATTAGCTATGGAAGGGTACTTATTGTTAGAGAAATTGTTCTTAAAGCATGAGTAGTATGTAAACCATGTGTTATACATATATAAACAGCTATTATGATGACAGTTTAATTAATGTCAGAAAAATAAATAAGTAATGAAATATGAATCTCTAAACATATATTTGATAATTTGCTTGAGTACATTTTTTTTTTACCTCGATCAAAATTTCGTGACCTTGGTTTGAGCGATTGGCTTCTGAGGGAGAGCCGGCTTTCTCTTGGCCTCAGGGTGTGCGAACGCAAATTGGCGATTGGACAGAAGCAGACATTATTCCAAGTGATTAAGGGTGCATTTCGTGTATGCCTGTCTCAAGGGACGAAGATAAAACAGAAAGGGAATCCGTTGGCTCTTCTCTCTGTTTTGACAGTTGGGGATTACTGCCTGGACGAGTGCTGGGTATGTGGGCGGGGGTAGGATTGTGGGGCAGGGTTGTGTAGCGTCAGGGATTAGCTTGTGCAGTATTCTATTTAAAAGATTTATGACCGTAGGGTCAGCTCCACTTATGGGCTTAATTCGATGCCAGTTCTCCTTAATTATTTCAGAATTGTAAAATCGGAGTAAGTTGTTCATTATATATATATATATATATATATATATATATATATATATATATATATATATATATATATATATATAAAATAAAATAAAAGGAACCCATAAAAATGCCAAAACGTACAAAGTTAGTATTATATTTCACAGAAAAGGCGGTATTTTTACCAAGAGATCCATCCATAGGTAGCCGGTTTGCTAAGTCATCCCCACTGATAATTCCTCTTTAATCATCTTAAGTTTGGGTTGAAGGAAGATTTGATCTTTGATATCTGAATCCCAGTCGCCAGTTGAGATGTTTATTACCTTTGTTTAATCAAGACTGACTCCTTTATATACGTATATATAGTTTTTATTGACTGTAAAAAATAAAACATCATTCGTTTTGGTATTAAACGAAATTGGTCTTTCAATGTCCGCGAGTTTAAAAAATCTACGGTGTATGTGAGAAAAATGAATTAGATTAATATATATAAATAAAAGTAAAAGGAAAGTGAACTCCATCGTTTAACTTTCTTTTGTGGCTTCTACCTTTATTCATATATTCATCACGTTCAGACTTTCTCGATTCAGTTACACATAAAATCATTATATATTATATATATACATATACATATCTCTCTCTATGATATATATAAGTATGCATGTATGTATGTATGTATGTATGTATTATGTAATTGCATTTTCCTTGAAAGGACGTGGCTCTCGCGAAATACTTAATTATTTGAATCTACGTAGAAAACATTTATGTAAACTCTGCCGGCAGCGCTCTTCGAACTTTCTAGAACTTAGCGATTTTAATAACTCGAGCGAAAGCGTTCCTTGGATCAAGGTCTTGCCTTGATATCCTCTGTTGGAGGAGACGATAAATAGGATGAAGAAGATGGCTATCTACGATAATTCATGTTTTTACGACAGCTGGTCTCCTGTTTCAGTTTGTCCTAATCCGAAAACCAAAAGTGAACAATTTATCTTGTTCGGGTAAGCCCCAGGGTGCGGGGGCGGGGTGGGGTTGGATTTTGGTCCGGTACAGGATTTATCCCGGACAGACCTGCTTGATTTAATCTATTACTTTAAGCGGCTTAAAGTAATAGATTAACTCTGATACAACTCTACCCAGAGCCGTATATAGAGAGAGTTTGGCCAACCTTTTAACAGGGCGCAGTCATCTTGCTCCTGTTCTGTTCAGCCTCGGCTCTTCTCTCCCTTTCTCTTATCATATGCTGCTGATTGTTGACTTAAGGTTTCTATCAAACAATAAGATGTTTATTAAAACACTCATGATAGTTTATAACTTTATTACAGTTTTAATTTTAAAATACATAAGTATTATGAAATATACATGGTTTCAAAATTCACTGTTTACCCATATTCATTATAGTTTTTCTCATCATACTCTTACTCCCTAATTCACTTCCTTTTGATTTTATCGACCGAGCCTTACGAATATTCTCTTGTTTTTTAGCATAAAATATATAATCTTAAAGTGAAGAAAAACTTCAGGAGTCTACCTTTAATGTCATGGCAAGAAGGAAAGGTTGTATATTTTTGTCTGAGAGTTTTCCAAATGCACTAGTCGTCCTGATAAATTGCTCTTATTTCCAAAACTCTCTTCATTTGCACTAAAAATATTTTCTGCATTCTGAAATAAACTGAAGCAGGCATCTGTGCTATAAACTAGGCAGTTTTTTTTCTATATTTTTGTTTAATTGAGTCAACCTTTGAGAAGGATCTGTCTGTGTTGACTGGTTGCTCTCTATTGTTTGAAGACAAAACGTGCAATGATTATTTGACCTTTTACTTTTATATGCAGTAACCAGCAATATAATGGAGGCTGCTCAGTTCTGCTTGATTCATCAAAATTGTTACTGAGAATTGGTCAAAATCATGTTCCTCAGTTTCATTTTCAGCATCACCATTTGTTTCAACACTGGGCTTATTAAGAAAGTCAGCTGGAAACTCGCGGTCATCTACGTTATAATTATGTACTTGCACTTGAGCATTTCAGAAATTGTGCAACTGATATCAATTTCAGAGACTCGAAATTCTAAGGCAGTTGGCACTGGGTTTTTCAGTCTATGGAGCTAAACAAGTTTTCTAGACAATCTTGAGTGAAGTTGGATGTTCAGGTAAAAAATCTGTAACCTTTGGACCTAGTAATTGCTTTAGAAATTAAGAATGGAAGTGTTAGACAATATCACTCCAGTTTGAACTGGCTTCCACTGTGCATTAACTCCAATACGTATTTCATGAAACACACTTACAACTTGCTCAAGATGCAGTATAGCTTTCTTATAACAGGATTCATTGACGTTACTTAGTGCCATGATTGGATGTCTACTTGACATTAAATCGAACCACTTATTTATCAAACAAATGAACCAAGCTGTTGTAAGTAAGTCTTTACTGTATCCTTCGCGTTCAACCAAGTAATGGAGTCCTGTTTTTACCGAAATGCTAAAGAAATTTAAAGCACCTGATACTTTCATTTTCTCAAAATGTGATGGATTTATATGAGTTTCAGAGAGTTTTAGCGCAAGCTTCAGATCTCTACCTTCCTGAAAAGATGTCAAACTTTTGACATGTTCAGCTGTCACTTCCTCTGATGACAAATCAAACTGTTTAACCATGTCGTCACTCGAATGAATGATATTGCCTTTCACTAGACATGTATAACATAGTCTTACTTTCATCAAAAGCAGCAAAAGGTTTCTGAAGATTTTGCATAAGAGTGTTCAACTCGTATACATCTTGCATAATGTTCGTTGATCTCTGTGATAGCAAGCTGTCTTTTCCTTGGTTGTTTGCGTATGTAAAATTTGATTTTGTGAACAGCAGATAACTTGAGGCGTTTACGGCCATCAGCTCTTCCCGATTCGTACTGATCATCCTCAAAATGATCCTAAAGATAGAATAAATTGTTAATTACAGGCCTGAATATAAGCAATATAAATATGTTATTCAGTCATATGCTATATTACTACCAATAAAAATGCAAATTTTCTCGTTTCACTTTAATCTCCCATTGCCGTCGTCTCTTTGGGTTTCTAGGGAATCTGTGCATCCTTTTACCCTGTCCATACTGCAAGGAACAGCCTACTTACTGCTACACAGCAAAACCATAGGTGTAAAGTATGTAATTTACCGAAAATTAATAAAAAGCTTTTCCGTGTGCGACGTGCCTGTAGCATGACGGCTGTGTCAGGGTAGAGTTGTATCAGAGCAGTCGGATAGAGGCAAGATGGCTCCCACTGGACAGTGACCTTGAATAAGTAAGTGGTTCCAACCAAGGCCAAACTCTCTGGAGACCCGAGCAGAGTCATCACCAGACGTCAGAGTCTGGCCACTTATATTGTATTTTTTCGTGTCATTTATCAATTATTTGCAGAATATATAATTTTTGTCCAAGTTAATTATGTTTTACAGTCTTTTGCATCATCAGTATCCTCTGGACCTGGTTAATATGATTAAATGTGAAGGGAAATCAGTGCAGAAACAGTAATAACACAAAAGTTTATTCACAGAAATGAGTATATAATGCCTTTTTATACTTAGAAAGGAGGCCAAGAGCACAAAAATGGCCATAAAAGATGCCTCCCTCTTTAGGAAACGGTGTAAGTGTTATATACAAAATAAATGTTCACTACAATTTACAGCAATTGTTCCTCTGAATCTTATTTCTTCGGTGTATCCAGCTTTCTCTTTTTTGTCAAATTTGTGCAATTTTGAAAGTTTTCGTTACTTTTCTCACAATAATTGTTTAGTAGGACATTGGAGGAAGCAAATATCAGCATTTTTAAAAAATTTTTCAGTGCTATGTCCATCATCACAATCATTTAGAGGTAAGGAGGCATCAATATCATCGAGGACAGTGAGTGGAATGTCCGTGGCCAAATTCCTGTGATACATTGATTTGAAAAAATCAGGACACTGTGACAGTTTATTAAAGGTTATGTAGTTAAACAGAATTACGTTTACTACAAATTCATGCGGATAAAGAAGCCTTCCTCTGTTTATACCCTGAACGTAACTGTTATTGTCTGGTAAGCTATCTTTTCTTTCTTGGCAAGTAAGTCAGTAAGTCTTTACAGGAGCTACACTTATATTTTTTCACAACAGCATATACACAGTAGCCAGCAAGGTATGTTATAACAGCGAAAAGATCCATACATTTATCAACATCATCTTGACTGACATCAATATCAAAGGAATCGTTATTTCCGGACTCATTATTCATGCACTCCCAGTTTGTTACTTCGAAGATCTTCAGTTCGATGTTTCTATTATTATTACAAGCTATTCTGAGAACAGACATTAACCTCAGTTTTTTTCACACTCGAACACTTGTCGTAAAGAAATGTAATTACAGCCAGCAAGTCGACGATTTACCAAGAGCGATCACACAGGCCTTGTCAATTCAAGATGGCGGTGGCTTAGCCCACAAGTTCAGCGGAAATCGACAAAACACAGGAATGAACGTGTATCTGCCTGTTAGTGAAGTACTGGCACGGAAGAGTCTTTTCCTTCTGATATTCAAAGAGGCTTCTGGCGTTTTTCTGTCAAGCTTAGATGAGAGCAAAATGTATCTGAGGGCAAATATAAATATCAATTGCTGATCTTTTACATAATTTGCTCAAGTATCAAGGACATTTTCGTTTGCATTTGTTCTAAATGTTGGCGCCTAAGGACCCTTTCACACTATGTCGTACGTAAATGCGACACGATGTCGGACCTACTTGCGACTAGCAGTCGACTATTATCTCTAATGTACCTTTTCACACTATGTCGGTCCGGCATCGCATTACAGCCGACAGGCCCCACTGGCCATGTCCGGTGCTGCACCCAGACGCGATTGCAGTTGGCCATTGCCTTCAATACGTGTCTTCACACTATGCGATTTTTTCCTGCATACGTGCGACAGCATTCCACTGCTACTGGTGATCGGGCGCATTGGGTATTGAAAACATTTGAGGGATATAAATAGTGTTATTCCCGTTGCTGAATAACCACTGACTCCATGCAACGAAAAAACACCATACAATAATAATAATAACAATAGTGTTATTCGTAAATAAGAAAGAACTACAGGTATGGATAGCTTAAGTATAAACTACCGAGAAATTATTTACTAAATGATTTGCTAATTTTTTCATTAAGGTTACATATGCGTTTTGATACTGAAATTATTAGAAGGTTATTGGCAGATTATTGATATAAAAGAGGACTAAAAGCTTTTGATTTCGATAAATATGAGTTTTGAGAAGTTTTTATAGTTAACACTTACGTTTTATTTACATTAATTAATGAAACAGAGAGAGAGATATGGATTTTTTTTTATATCTAAGTAAAAGATTTTAGTTTTTGACATAGATATATCAGTTTATACTTTTGATAAATAGAGATGTTTCAGCTAACACTAGTTGTTTTCATTTCTCCTTTTTAATTTCTATATGGAAAAGCAAATTTACAAGGAAAGGTCCATATTATTTCCTCTTACTTGATGGTAACTGCCAGTTGTTGTGCTGGCGAAATATCATCTCTGAATGTCGTATTTCTTTTAGCAACTAGTCATGTAGACGTGACAAGAATTCCTCAAAGGTTGTTTAGACATTCTGAAGTAATTGAAAAATTTATCATTATCTCTCTTCAGCTCCTCGAAAATTGTGGCAAATGCACCGTACAAGTGCCTTTGTGTATTCAAAGGGTGTACCGAGTGAATTCTAGGTTTTCTCTTCTTTATTCTCAAATGTAATAAATAAAGACAACAATTTTCTCCTCCTGTCCATCTAGTAACCCAGGCTGAGAGCAGACTGCAAGCGCTTGTCAAAAATTGGATCACTTTGTGCGGCAGTCGGACAAATGTACGATTTGCGCAATTTTGTGTCGCATTTAGATCCGGCACTGCAATCGTATCTTGGTGCGACAAGAATCGCATAGTGTGAAAGGGCCCTAAGAGATAATTTATTTGCCCGCCTAACCACCTACAAAAATGTATTTCACCGGCAATACATTGCCGTACCCATTTCGGTATCCTTTAATATTGACCTCATAGGTCCCAGTGCCTGATTCTGTATTCAGTTCAGTTCACTTTCTTTTTCAAAATCAAAGTCCACTGCTTTAAATAAGAGGATTAAAAAAAACGGAGCCAGTTCACCGTCATCGTCTGAAGCGTTCTGAGAGATATTCATGATGCTTATATTTCATCAACATGATTTTGCAATGAAAGTTAGAATGATCATGGGGTATACCCATTTGTCTGATGCACCCGAAACCTTTCCAAGCAATCCAACCTCTGGTCATTTATATAACTTATGGGATTCTTTCAACATTTGCAAGCCCTGTAAGATATATTAGTCGAAGAGCCGACACTGATTTATTTGACTTTTTAGCCTCCAAAAGGGTTGGTGGGTGATTTTGAGAGGAAATTCCATCTAGTTTATGTTACTGAACGTCTTACAAATGTTGTTGTTGAAGATTAAGCTGGCCTTATGCCAGCATGGGCTCTTGAACATAGAGCATTATCTCACAATATGGTCCAGAGTGAGTGTACCCTTAAACTCACTGACGTAGTAACTAAGTGAAAACCTTTCATACGGGGATGTTCAAATGGCCATTACTTGAACAATTTTCATCTGAGCAGCACATGGAAGATATCAATTTATTCAGGACATTACTCTCATTAAGTGTAAAGTCAACTCAAGTAGATATTATGTATGATTTTTTCTTTATAGAGGGAATATATCAATGAGACTTAAATTTACTGGAAAGTTTTTTTCCTAATACCAACTCCAACTACTTAAAAAAAAAAGGAGCATGTTATTATTCTGTACGATAACAACAGGTTCTGTTGGAAGTCAAGAAAAATCTAAACTATACCACAACATAATTGCTCTATTGCAGCAATGAATATGAAATAATCGGAGTTGGACATAACATCTTATTTTTTTGGGTGGGGTTTCGTAAACATGTTAGTGGACATTAACTTACGGGTTTTTACGCCGCGCCAGAAGTTGTCTTTATATATGGGTAGGGGGAAGGGAAGGGGGAATATAAAGACATTAACTTACGGGTTTTTACGCCACGCCAGAGGTTGTCTTTTATAAAAGGGGGGGGGAGGGGAGGGGAATATAAAGACATTAACTTCCGGGTTTTTACGCCACGCCAAAGGTTGTCTTTATATAGGGGGGGGGGGGGGAGGGGATAATAGACATTACGGGTTTTTGCGCAACGCCAAAGGTTGTCTTTATATAGGGGGGGGAAGGGGAGGAGGGAATATAAAGACATTAACTTACGGGTTTTTACGCCGCGCAAGAGGTTGTCTTTATATGTAGGTGGAGAAGGGGAGGGAGGGAATATAAAGACATTAACTTACAGGTTTTTACGCCGCGCAAGAGGTTGTCTTTATATGTAGGTGGAGAAGGGGAGGGAGGGAATATAAAGACATTAACTTACAGGTTTTTACGCCGCGCCAGAGGTTGTCTTTATATGTGGGGGGGCGAGGGGAGGGGGACATAAAGACATTACTGACAGGTTTTACGCCGCGCCAGAGGTTGTCTTTATATATGGGGGGGGAGGGGAGGGGGAACATAAAGACATTAACTGACTGGTTTTTACGCCACGCCAGAGGTTTTCTTTATATATGGGGGGGAGGGGAGGGGGAATATAAAGACATTAACTTACGGGTTTTTACGCCGCGCCAGAGGTTGTCTTTATATGTGGGGGGAGGGGAGGGGGGAATATAAAGACATTAACTTACGGGTGTTATGCCACACCGAGGTTGTCTTTATATATGGGGGGGAGGGGAGGGGGAATATAAAGACATTAACTTACAGGTTTTTACGCTGCGCCAGAGGTGTCTTTATATGTGGGGGGGGAGGGGAGGGGGAATAAAAGACATTAAGTTAGGGTTTTTTATGCTGCGCCAGAGGTTGTCTTTGTATGTGTGGGAAGGGGAGGGGGGAATATAAAGACTTTACCTTACGGGTTTTTACGCCGCAACAGAGGTTGTCTTTGTATTGGGGGGAAGGGGAGGGGGGAATATAAAGACTTTACCTTACGGGTTTTTACGCCGCGCCAGAGGTTGTCTTTGTATGTGGGGGGAGGGGAGGGGGGGGATATAAAGACTTTACCTTACGGGTTTTTACGCCGCAACAGAGGTTGTCTTTGTATCTAGGGGGAAGGGGAGGGGGGAATATAAAGACTTTACCTTACGGGTTTTTACGCCGCAACAGAGGTTGTCTTTGTATCTAGGGGGAAGGGGAGGGGGGAATAAAAAGACTTTACCTTACGGGTTTTTACGCCGCAACAGAGGTTGTCTTTGTATTGGGGGGAAGGGGAGGGGGGAATATAAAGACTTTACCTTACGGGTTTTTACGCCACAACAGAGGTTGTCTTTGTAGGGGCTGAGGGGGAAGGGGGGAGGGGGGAAAAAAGATACTTTACCTTACAGGTTTTTACGCCACAACAGAGGTTGTCTTTGTATACTCGGGGGAACGGGGGAGGGGGGAATAAAAAGAGGGAACTTTACCTTACAGGTTTTTTACGCGAACAGAGGTTGTCTTTGTATCTAGGGGGAAGGGGAGGGGGAATATAAAGACTTTACCTTACGGGTTTTTACGCCACAACAGAGGTTGTATTTGTATTGTTTGGGAACGGAGGGTGATATAAGACTTTACCTTACGGGTTTTTTACGCCGCAACAGAGGTTGTTTCAATTTGTATCTAGGGGGCCAAGGGGAGGGGGGCTTTATTGGGGGAAAGTACCTTTACCGTTACTTTGTACGGCCGCCCAACAGAGGTGGTCTTTTATTGGGGGGAAGGAGGGGGGATATAAAGATTTACTTTTACCTTAACGGGTTTTTTACGGGCCGCGCCGAGTTTTGTCTTTTATTACGTGGGGGGGGGGTAAGGGGAGGGGGGAAAATAAAGACCTTTAAACTTGCGGGTTTTTAACGCCGCAGCAAGGAGGTTGTCTTTATATGTGGTGGAAGGGGAGGGTTGGGGGGGGAATTAAAGGGGACTTTTACTACGGGGGTTTTTTGCGCCGCAACAGAGGTTGTCTTTGATAAATGTGGGGGGAAGGGAGGGGGAATATAAAGACTTTGACCTAACGGGTTTTTTACGCCGCAACAGAGGTTGGTTTTTATTTATATGTGCGGGGGGAAGGGAGGGGAATATAAAGACCTTTACCTAAACGTTTTTAACCTGCAACAAGGGGGAATATAAAGACTTTACCTAACGGGTTTTTAAAACGGCCGCCGACGGAGGTTGTCTTTATATGTGGGGGGGAAGGTGAGGGGATATCGGGGAAGACTTTCCTAACGGGTTTTTTACGGGGGCCAGCAGCAGAGGTTGTCTTTTATATGTGGGGTGAAAGGGGAGAGGGAAATAAAGACTTTACTAACTGGTTTTTTACGCCGCACAGAGTTTGTCTTATATTTGGGGGAAGGGGAAGGTGGATATAAAGATTTTACCTAACGGGTTTTTTACGCCGCAGGGGCAGAGGTTGTGCTTTATATGTGGTGGGAAGGGGGTGAATATACAGACTTTACTTACGGTTTTTTACGCCGCAACAGAGGTTGTCTTTATATTTGTAAGGGGAAGGGGAATATAAAGACTTTACCTAACGGGTTTTTACGCCGCAACAGAGGTTGTCTTTATATGTGGGGGGAAGGGGAGGGGGAATATAAAGACTTACCTACGGGTTTTTACGCCGCAGCAGAGGTTGTCTTTATATGTGGGGGGGAAGGGGAGGGGGAAATATAAAGACTTTACCTTACGGTTTTTTAAGCCGCAGCAGAGGTTGTCTTTATATGGGGGTGGGGGGAAGGGAGGGGGAATATAAAGACTTTACCTTACTGGGTTTTTACGCCGCGCAGAGGTTGTCTTTATATGTGGGGGGAAGGGTAGGAATATAAAGACTTACCTACGGGTTTTTTAAAGCCGCAACAGAGGGGTTGTCCTTTATATGTGGGGGGTTGGGAAGGGGAGGGGAATATAAAGACTTTACCTTACGGGTTTTTTACGCCGCAAACAGATGTTGTCTTTATATGTGGGGGGGAAGGGGAGGGGAATATAAGACTTTACCTTACGGGTTTTTACGCCGCAACAGAGGTTGTCTTTATATGTGGGGGAAGGGAGGGGAATATAAAGACTTTACCTAACGGGTTTTTTACGCCGCAACAGTTGTCTTTAGATATGTGGGGGGGAAGGGGAGGGGGAATATAAAGACTTTACCTACGGGTGTTTTGCAACAGAGGGGTTGCTTTATATGGGGTGGGGGAAGGGGAGGGGGAATATAAAGACTTTACCTAACGGGTTTTACGCCGCAACAAGTTGGTTCTATATATGTGGGGGGAAGGGAGGGGGAATAATAAAGACTTTACCTACGGGTTTTTACGCCGCAACAGAGGTTGTCTTTATATGTGGGGGGAGGGGAGGGGGAATATAAAGACTTTACCTACGGGTTTTTTCACGCCGCAGCAGAGGTGTATATGTTCGGGGAGGGGAAGGGGGAATATAGACTTTTACCTAACGGGTTTTTGGGGAACGCCGCAGAGGTTTGTCTATACGTGGGGGGAAGGGGAGGGGGAATATGACTTTACCTAACGGGTTTTTACGCCGCAGCAGAGGTTGTCTTTATATGTGGGGGAAAGGGGAAGGGGAGGGAATATAAAGACTTTACCTTACGGGTTTTTACGCCGCAAGCAGAGGTTGTCTTTATATGTGGGGGGGAAGGGAGGGGGAATATAAAGACTTTACCTACGGGTTTTTTAACGCCGCACAGAGGTTGTATTTATATGTGGGGGGAAGGGGAGGGGGAATATAAAGACTTTACTAACGGGTTTTTACGCTTGCATAGAGGGGATGGAATAAAGACTTTACCTAACGGGTTTTTACGCCGCACGTTGTGTTTATATTGTGGGGGGAAGGGGAGGGGGAATATAAAGACTTTACCTAACGGGTTTTTACGCCGCACAGAGTTTGTCTTTATATGTGGGGGGGAAGGGGAGGGGAGGGGAATATAAAGACTTTACCTAACGGGTTTTTTACGCCGCAACAGAGTTTGTCTTTATATGTGGGGGGAATGGGAGGGGAGGGGGAATATAAAGATTTACCTAACGGGTTTTTACGCCGCACAGAGGTTGTCTTTATATGTGGGGGGAAGGGGAGATATAAGACCTTTACCTTTTTACGTTTTTATACGCTGCAACAGAGGTTGCTTTATATGTGGGGGGAAGGGGAGGGGGAATATAAAGACTTTCCTACGGGTTTTTTTACGCCGCAAACGAGGTTGTCTTTATATGAAAGGGCGGGGGAATATAAAGCTTTACCTAACGGGTTTTTAACGCCGCAGCAGAGGTTGTCTTTATATGTGGGGGGAAAGGAGGGGGAATATAAAGACTTTACCTAACGGGTTTTTACGCCGCACAGATGTTGGGGGGTCTTTATAATGAAAGTTGATGTGGGGGGGAAGGGGTAATATAAAGACTTTACCTAACGGGTTTTTACGCCGCAGCAGAGGTTGTCTTTATATGTGGGGGGAAGGGGAGGGGGAATATAAAGACTTTACCTAACGGGTTTTTACGCCGCAACAGAGGTTGTCTTTATATGTGGGGGGAAGGGGAGGGGGAATATAAAGACTTTACCTAACGGGTTTTTACGCCGCAGCAGAGGTTGTCTTTATATGTGGGGGGAAGGGAGGGGGAATATAAAGACTTTCCCTTACGGGTTTTTACCGCCGCAACAGAGGTTGTCTTTATATGTGGGGGGAAGGGAGGGGAATATAAAGACTTTACCTAACGGGTTTTTACGCCGCAGCAGAGGTTGTCTTTATATGTGGGGGGAAGGGGAGGGGAATATAAAGACTTTACCTAACGGGTTTTTACGCCGCAGCAGAGGTTGTCTTTATATGTGGGGGGAAGGGGAGGGGGAATATAAAGACTTTACCTAACTGGTTTTTACGCCGCAACAGAGGTTGTCTTTATAATGTGGGGGGAAGGGAGGGGGAATATAAAGACTTTACCTACGGGTTTTTACGCCGCAACAGAGGTTGTCTTTATATGTGGGGGGAAGGGGAGGGGGAATATAAAGACTTTACCTTACGGGTTTTTACGCCGCAGCAGAGGTTGTCTTATATGTGGGGGAAGGGGAGGGGGAATATAAAGACTTTACCTTACAGGGTTTTTACGCGCAACAGAGGTTGTCTTTATATGTGAAGGGGAGGGGGAATATAAAGACTTTACCTTACGGGTTTTTACGCCGCAACAGAGGTTGTCTTTATATGTGGGGGGAAGGGAGGGGGAATATAAAGACTTTACCTAACGGGTTTTTACGCCGCAGCAGAGTTGTCTTTATATGTGGGGGGAAGGGGAGGGGAATATAAAGACTTTACCTAACGGGTTTTTACGCCGCAACAGAGGTTGTCTTTATATGTGGGGGGGAAGGGGAGGGGGAATATAAAGACTTTACCTAACTCTTCTTGAATGGCATCTGTAATTTCTTTCTGACTTTGCCCCAAATATTGCGCTTCTCTATGTGATGGCAGAGGTGTCTCTGGGTTTGGTCGCGGGTAAGTTTTGTCTTTTTTCTTTTTCCTCATCATTTTCTTCAGTAGTCCTGGGCTGGAAATTCTGATGTTACGGAAAAATTTGTGAATGTTTTTGAATCCAAATTTTTCCTTCCATCTTCGTCTAGATTCTCTGCCTCTCAGAGCCTGTTCCAGCTCCTCCATGAACTCCTGCAGTGTCGGTCTTTCTTCGACTCTTCCAGACTTTGCTCTGTTTGCAAGAGCAATGGCTTTTTGTCTAGGCCAGTTGAACATGTCTAAGATTGAGCCCATCATTACTCCGACCGAGTAGACATCTGATTTTGGACATAATGGCTCATACATTTTAGTCTCGGGGGACATCCAAAAGAGCCTTCGGAACACCTCTGGATCCCAGATATCCAAAAGTCTCTCTCCTATTTCTGTTGATAGGCCGAAATCGATGAGACTGAACTCCTTCGTGGCCTTGTTGTAAATGATGTTGTCCGGTTTGATGTCGTTGTGCAGAATTGATTTATTATGCACCTCCTGTATTTTGTCGCAGACTTGCTTGATGGCCTTTAACAGGAAATCTTGGCCGTATTTGCTTTTTCTTATCAAGTCCTCCAACGTGCAGTCTCCTACCATCGACATGACGCACCGCTTCTTGGACGCGGCCAGAAGTTTCGGGGCTCCTCCTGCCCCGTTCAGGTGGGCCAAGATCTGTAGCTCGTCCAGTGGCAGCTTGTTCCCTTTGGTTGTCTTCATGACGCAGCGCTCCCCGTTGAACAGAACGATGTCTGTCCGTCCGTTGGCTCCCTCGCCTAAGAAATTCACCAGCTGGACTTGACGCTGGAGAGATTCATCGGAGATGAAGTTAATTTCCACGTCGTTGTAAATCGGCTCGATTTGTACGTGTTCTTCTTCCAGCGGTTCATTTTCAGCTTGGAGGTCTTCTCGTTCATTGTCGCTTCTGAATTCTTCATTCTCTTGTGACAATCGATCTACCTCTTCCCGAAGCTCCTCCGTTTCCAATTGGAGATCCGCAGAGGTCTTTCGGTTTGAGCGCTCAATTCCTGTCAAGTAGTACTCAATCCCCAGAACGGCGGCGAGCAATAAAAGTGCTGCCCCAGTTTTTAGGAAGTCCTTGAAACCTAGTCCAGGAACTATACCTTCGCAGGAACTACATGAACGTCTCAGGAAAAGCTTTTGGTTGTAACTGCGTAAATATTCCTTGAGGAATCGAGGCAACAATGGAAGTAGTCCTATTCCTCGCTTTGCCTTGTCACCTTCGCCAGCTTCAATGGCGGGGGGCAGTGGAGCAAGTTTCCTCATGAAAAGATTCGTGTTCTTAAGCCAGGCAGATCCAGGGAAGCAATTTTCCACATTGTCCTGTATTATATTATTATTATTATTCTCCTGAAGGAGATTCCAATCTGTATTCAGGGAAACGGTGTTCCCCTGCCAAAACACTGTAGCGATTAGAGATCCAGCAAAAGCAATGCATTTCGATAGTAATTTCATTTTGATCATACGTGATCCGACAAGCGCTGGCGGTAAGGTATGTTGTAGGATATGCCTCATGATTCTTTTCGGGATTCCACAGGTCTTCCGTTTCCCCGAATCCACTCTTTCTCCGATACAAGCTTTTTTCGGTGGATTCGGAATCCACTTGTTGAAGCTGACTCTTCGTTCCTCCGTCTTCAAGGAGAAAACACTCTTCTTTCCTCTTCTCCTGTATCAAATCCACTTGTTGAAGCCGACTCTTCGTTCCTCGTCTCCTGCATCGTTGAAGGACAAAACTCTGGAGGAACAGATGAAAATCGCCTTCTATACCACACACGTCTATAAGTCCTCTTGGAGACATTTTAGAAAACAGGTGAAACTATGTGGGATTTTTTTCAGTTTCATTTTTCTCTGTGGTATAATTTCAGATAAACAAACACACACACACACACACACCCACACACAATTTGTTGTCTTCCAACTAATGATTACATACAGTAATGATGATTGGTTGTCAATGTCTTTGATCATGCCCATTTTTCCATAGTTAATTTAATAAAAAAAAACTACCCGGGATGTGAATTCACTGCAAATAATATAACTGCATATGAGCAAATTATTGACTGAATAAAAATATATGGATAGAATAAGTCCAAAAATCTACATATTACTGCAATTTTCCTGTTGTCTTTCGTAGTGAACACTTTCATATCCGCTCCAGAGAGAGAGAGAGAGAGAGAGAGAGAGAGAGAGAGAGAGAGAGAGAGAATGAATAATTTTGACGCAGACAATTACCAGAATCATCGATGACATCGAAATGAGAGAAGGAAGAAGGAGAAGAGGAGAATGTAAACATA
>NC_087217.1:61666921-61691921 GCF_015104395.2 Macrobrachium nipponense | reverse complement strand
AATGGTTTCCTTTTCAGATGGATTCGATCGTTGTTATTTAGACAGCAGGGATGGTTCTGTCCAATATGGTGATGATGGGCAGTAATATAGTGCTTTAATGATATTTGGGATTCCTTAATTAATTTTATCCAATATGATTACGTAGAAGAGTAATGATATTTTAATTATCTTTTTGGTATTTCTTTAGTTCATTTTATTTCATTTTTTCATGTTAGTTATTTTGGGAAATAGATTATATTTTCGTGTAGCGAGAACTTCAGCTAGCTACAGGAAAGGCAGGCGATGAGAGTCAACAAAGGTAGGTCAGGCTATCATGTAGTTCTCTCTCCTTTTAAATAAATGGGATCATTTTGACACCCATAACAGTGGTGGCAGCTGTAAATGGTAACTTAGGCCTATGGATGACGTTTCTGGAGAGACTGGGAATTATATAGGAGTTAAGGGATGAGGTAGATGTGAGGAAACAGGGATTATAGTTATGCATTTTTGGCAACTGTCCCTCTACTGCTGACGAAGGCGTTGAAGTCAGCAAAATTCGAGAGGCCGAGGGAGTCCAGCCAGCTTTCTAAGGCAGTGATAATGTTCATTGTGTGTAGATATGACGAGTGTTGTGAATGCAGGGAAAATTGTGGTATAATGATTACGGTGGGGCTGTCTCACAGGGATTACCAGTGTAATAATTACTTACGATCTGCGGTAGCAAACGACTCCAACGTGTGTTTACTGTGCCGTTCCTAATGAAGACCTAAGTGTTAAATATTTCTTTTCGTTATTACTTTCTTTTATGTCAAAAATTTGCTCACAAGTGTATTTTCTTTTTTTCTTTCTTTCTTTTTGTGGTTTACTGTTATGTGCAATGCATAGTCACGACTGCCTAAGTGACATTGTGCAAGATTCAGCAAATACCGAGAAGCGAAGGTTCGGCTCTCTCTCTCTCTCTCTCTCTCTCTCCGTTTTCTGTTGGGTGCATGGCTCCTATATACGGCTCTGCTCCGTAGTAACGACGAAAATGTTAATAAAAGCAGTGACTTATAAAGTCTAGTGCACCATGATGCTAAATTTCTCGCCAATCGGCCATTATCCTCCCAACATGTCCCCCTCATGCTGTTACATGGGTACACATAAGTAACGTGTAAAATAATTATCGTAGCAAAATGTCATTTACTTTCGTTATTAGCATTATTGCTAGAAAACAAAACTATAATTTACTTAGATGAAAGAATAACAGGTTTGTCATTTGATGAGATGAACACTGATAAAGAATGGCGTTACGATATAAGAATGGTTGTATTGCAATACCCATTTATGTTTCACTATAAATGATATGACAAATTAGAAGTTGGAGGTTACTAGCTGTGCAATGCGTGTGATACCAGTCGTCACTAATGGGAAGTGTGTGAAAATCATCTTGAAAATGAAATATCTTTCGACAATCTCCAATGTAGACAGGGAAGTTCATTGAGGTCGGCCAGTGCTAACTAAGTCTTGGGTGGGTCAGCATGAAGATTTACATTTCTTTGGGACCGGCCATTGACGTCACACAATCTGATGGTCGTTCGAATCTTGAAGAGTTAGCGCATAAGGGTAATTTATTTGCCCGCTTAACCACCTACAAAAATATATTTCCCCGGCAATATATTGCCGCACCAATTTCACTATCCTTTAATATTGACCTCATAGGTCCCAGTGCTTGGACTTTAGCCTAAATTCTGTATTCAGTTCAGTTCACTTTCTTTTTCAAAATCAAAATCCACGGTAGGATTCATAACAAAAAAATCCGGAGTCAGTTCACCGTCATCTTTGGAAGCGTTTCGAGAGACATTCATGATGCTTATATTTTATCAAAATGATTTTGCAATTAACGTTAGAATGATCATGGGGTATACCCATTTGTCTGATGCACCCGAAAACTTTCCAAGCAATCCAACCTCCGGTCACTTATGTAACTTATGGGATTCTTTCAACATTTGCAAGTCCTATAAGATTTATTAGTCCAAGAGCCCACGCTGATTTATTTGACTTTTTAGCCTCCAAAAGGGTTGATGGATGATTTTGAGAGGAAATTCCATCTAGTTTATGGAACTGAACGTCTTACAAATGGGCTGTTGTTGCTGAAGATTAAGCTGGCCTTATGCCAGCACGGGCTCTTGCCTATAAAGCATCCCGTAAAACAAATAGTCCAGAGTGAGTTTATCCCTAAACTCACTGACGTCGTAACTCGTTGAAAATTTGTTTCATACGAGATGTTTAAATGACAATTACTTGAACAGTTTTCATCTGATCAACACATGTAAGATATCAGTATAATCAGGACATTATTCTCATTAAATTTAAAGTCAACTCCAGTAGATATTATGCATGGTTTTTCTTAATGGAGGGAATATATCAGTGAGACCGAAATTCATTGGAGAGTTTTTTTTTTCTAATAATAACATTAACTACAACTACTTAAAAAAAGAGCATGTTATTATTCTGTACGATAACATGTTCTGTTGGAAGTCAAGAAAAATCTAAACTATACCAAAACATAATTGCACTATTGCAGCAATGAATTTGAAATTATTTGAGTTGGACATAACATATTTTTTGGGGAGGGGTTTCGTAAACATGTTAGTGGCATGAAACAGAAGCAAAACGCGTACTCATTTGTCTGTATTTTATCCTAAACAAACCTACAAATTATGCGAAATCTATTTTTGCTTGAATAAAGTCCTTTTCTCGAACTCTTTTATATACTTTGTCAAATAATGTACTTAAATGGCGACCATCACAAAATTTTGATCCTCATGATTTCCACGAATTTTCAATCAAAATAGCATTATTTTGAAGATTATGCATCCAAATCATCAACATATCATTTATAATTTTCACTAAATCATAAAGATAAGATAATTTCGAAAATCTGAACTAAATTATATTCATATTCATTGACCTTAATTTTCAAATCATTATCAGGCCCATCTGATTCACAAGCCGTTATATTTAGTTCTAAATCTTCCTCATCTTGCTGGGAGGGATTCATTTTTAACACAGAAAGTACATTTTGAGGAACCTGTTCACAGCTAAACAAGTTCACCTGGTATTTGTGTTCTTTCAATTCCCAGCCATGACATTGTGGTGGTGACAAACAGGGATTTGCAAGTGTGCATGGCGCCAGATAAATACAACATAGTTTCTACGTAAAGCTTTGCTTATCAGACTAGGCTTACAGGGAGGTAGCGTGCTTAGAGTTATTACTTCTATTTTTTCAAGGGTTTTATCATGATTTTTGGGTACATACTACTGCTGAAAATGGCACGTCTGAGATTATTAACATTATCCATGTGAGGTTTGCCATAAGGTGCACACATGAATTTCTTAAAGACCAACTTGTGCAGACTGATTAACGTCCAACTGTTTGCCTCAATTTGAAAATACAACCTGGAGGAACTTATTTTTCATGACTAGTGCAGCTGGTTCTATCTTCCCTTTGCTCATAAAGGTAGCCATGGAGAAAGTTTGAAAGAAGGAATGTCGTCCCAACTCTGGTGAAAGAAGTAAAACATAGTGGAAAACTTCACCTTTGCAAAGTTTTCCATATTTTTCGGAATGAGATGTTTGAACGAGATATTCGTCATGAACAGACAAAAGATGAAAATATTTTTAGGCCTCAACTAAAACGTTTTCTTAGACAATTAATTAAAAGGACATAATCGTCTGGTGACCTGGTCTTAGTGGGTCCTGGACTAACCCCAATTCTTTCCACTGTTACAATAATATTATTATTGTAGCTTAGACTTTGAACATTGTAATTTTTAGTGCCTGATATTTGTATGCGTTTGCATTACTATTATTATTTCTGCTGTCATGTATGGTATCTTATTGCTATTGCTATAATTCCACCTCTGACGTCTTTATCGTTAGGAGGGGGGTATCACTCTTTACATATATACTATATATAATATTGCTGTAAATGTGACATGTGTACAGCTTTAGCTCGAACTGTACTTAAAAGCCCAGTAATTACGACGGGTTTTTGTACTACGCGACTCAACCATTTTGGACGTCCTGTCTATGTATCTTTTACTGATGCTACGCCTCTCACAGGATGGGGGTAGGGGGTGACCAATAAACTAGCTTCTCACGAGGCTACTTTAGGCCAAATGGTCAGGTTCTCTCTTCATTGTTCACACCCAGGTGCTGCTGCTCCTGGAGCTTCTTAATCTTAAAATAAAAATGTATACAACCGACCTCAATAATCCTTATCCTTTTTCCCAAGTTGACCGTTTAAGAAGTAAATCTTTGCTGGGACTTATCTGAAATAACCCGGCCATTGTTTTTCTTTCTCTTTTATATTTTGCTCTTGGTTGCTAAAAACTGCTATTCTTTATTATTTATCTTTGTTTCTTGTTATTCATGTTTGGTGGGTTTATCATAATATATTTTACACATTCATTTTTTCTAACTCATTATTGAATAGTGCCTTGAACTAAGATACAATATATTGATATAATTGCGATGAAGAGATTTTTCGTATATGTAGACCTATTAAATGGCTGCCGACTTTACTGAAATGTCTTTACTGGGTTCCTTTGTATGGGCCTAAGTTCATCTAAGCCATACGAGCCTGTCTGCTAGTTTGTCCCGTGAATTTGTTTATGTATGTATTTATGTTTGAAGGTCTGGATTTAAGCTTGGTACCGGCGAACTAGGAGGGTGATTCGGTTTCACCTTAGCGACAAATGAATTAAATAATGAAATTTATATGTAGCTGGAGTTCTAGTACTAGTAGAGCGAAAATGATATTCTTATTTCCTTAGTCCCCCATTCACAGTGCCTCTGTTATATATAATGTTGTGTGTGTGTGTTTGTGTGTGTATGTATGAAGGAAAGAACTTCATGCGTATGCATACATACCTACGTACATATAATGTATATGTTGGCCTCATTGCATTATTAGAATACAATGAATTCTCTATCGACGACTCATTGCTTTAAACAACATTTGTTTTCAAACATTTTAGATCATTCACAATCGTTAAAATCCCGTAGGGGGCTAGTGCCGGCAGTGCACCTCATGCGGTGCACTGTAGGTATTACTTAAGGTTCTTTGCAGCTTGCTTTCGGCCCCCTAGCTGCAACCCCTTTCGTTCTTTTTATTGTACCCTGTACCCTGTACCCTGTACCCTGTACCCTACCCTGTACCCTGTACCCTGTACCCTCTCCTAACAATTGCTTCATAGTGCCACTGCGAGGTTTTCCTCCTGTTACACCCATCAACCCTTTGACTGTCAGTTTCCATTTCAGCGCTGAATGGCCCCATAGGTCCCAGTGCTTGGCCTTTGGCCTAAATTCCTTATTCAATTCAATTCAAGAGTCATTAAAAGTTTGTGACGGCATGACAAATCTATTATATTTTCCATATGATGCTCCATCTGTCATTACTGAAACATGTTCTCCTGGATCTTAGGGGCAACCATCAATAAAAATCCTGGGATTAACATTATTATTCTGCAATTTCGTTAATGCTTTCAATTTCATTTTCCCGAAAGTTTCATCTTGAATACTCTCGAAATATACACAGGAAAACTCCACTTTTTACCTTCGGGTAATGGCCGGGAAAACTGCGAATAAGAGCAGTCACTGGTCTAAGTTTCCGATATAACCTGAATTCTTAAAATCGTTGTCGGAACTCATGAAGATCGTGTCCAGGAATGGCAGGATTTTATTGTGTTATATTTCCAATTTGATTTTTATGAATGAGGCATGGTCATGGTCATTTTGTGTTTAAAAACATGTACAAATGCTTTATATTATATATATATATAATATATATATATATATATATATATATATATATATTATATATATATATATATATATATATATATATATATATATATATATATATATATATACATATGTATACACGTCAGGAAATCTTCGAGACAATAGCAGCAAAGGAAGCTCCAACATAAACCAGCAGGAAAAGGGTCATAGTTTATCACAATAAGAGACGTTTCATGCTGACGTCAGCACATCCTAAGTCTGCAATTAATAATGGTATAAGCAAAATACATCACATTCATTAAATTACGCATAAAAATGTACAAAATCTAAAGTAAAAAGGAGGAAAAAAGTAATATATATATATATATTATATATATAATTTTTTAATTAAAATTAATAACGACCTATTCGAGAACAGAGAAAAGAAGGAATGACAGCGAAACAGCCATACACGCCCAAAGAAACTCAGGCCAGAGAGAGAGAGAGAGAGAGAGAGAGAGAGAGAGAGAGAGAGAGAGAGAGAGAGAGAGAGAGGCGGGGCAGAGGTGCTTTATATATAACGACTCAAGAGCAGTCAAGTATGTAGTTTGGCTGATAGTGCCAATAATGGAAAACTGGCTCTTTTCGATGGGAATTTTTCATTTTGATGCGTGTATTCTGATGATTGAAAATTCAGGGTTCGAAATTCTAGAGCACTCCGAAAGAGGACACTGTCACAAATTTAGACTAGTTGGTGAACCTAACTTCATGGACATAAATAAAAAGGAAGATAAGATCAACCGATTCCTAAGGAAGCTAAAACAAGAAGGTATTATTTCTGATGAGACTTTTCGTGACCTATTTGTGACAGGGTCCTCTTTAGGAGTGCTCTATGGGCTCCCAAAAATACATAAAACTGGTATCCCTTTGAGACCAATTATGGCAGCATACAACTACCCTTCATATAATATATTTAAATTTTTGGTAAAAATCTTAAAGTTCTGTAACTCACAATATACTATTAAAAATGGTTTCGAATTCCAACGTGATATTATTCCACAGGATGATGATTTGGTGATGAGTAGCCTTGATGTCGAGTCCTTATTTACAAATGTACCAGTGTCAGAAGCTATTGATATAATTATGGATGAGGTTTTTCAGGATAACGATGTTTTCTGCGGTTTTAGTAAGTTTAATTTAAAAATTTACTGGAACTTGCATTGCGAGACTACCTTTATTTTTAATGGTAAAACTCTTTCTGCAAGCAGAAGGAGTGGCCGTGGGTTCTCCTTTGGGCCCCATTTTTGCAGATATTTTTATGGGACATCTGGAAAGACGTTTATTAAAAGGTTGC
Source organism: Macrobrachium nipponense (assembly GCF_015104395.2). Lineage (NCBI taxonomy): Eukaryota > Metazoa > Arthropoda > Malacostraca > Decapoda > Palaemonidae > Macrobrachium > Macrobrachium nipponense. The sequence continues at coordinate 61,684,819 of NC_087217.1, read as the reverse complement.
CCTTCCAATTTCCAACCGGCTTACTATAATAGATATAACGATGACACTTTTGCCCTTTTCAGACCACAATGGCAACGTAAACTGTTTTTGGATTATGTAAATAATATTCATTCCAATATTCGTTTTACCAGTGCAATAATCACACTTGTTTTTAGAGCCCTTAAAATATACATCAGATTGGATTGCCTGCCATCATGAAATGGAGTTTGTAGTCGAGTATTTTTCGAAAAACTTTTTTCCAAAAGGACTTGTACACAGAATTGTCAACAACCTTCTTACCAAATCAAAGATGGAACCAGTGTTAGATTTTAATGTTCCAAAACTGACCATGCTTGCTAAGATACCTTTTTTTCACTCTGACAGATTACGACAAGGGATGTTAAAAATCACTGAGAACGAATTTGGCTTCCTCAAGCTCAATCTTATGCCTATGAATCCGAAAAAGATCAGTGGCTTTTTTCATTTTAAGGATAAATTGCAGGACTTCATGAGGTCTAACGTTGTATACAAATATGAATGCCCAAGATGTCTTTGGAAGTTACGTTGGTACCTCGCGAAGGTTACTGCAGGTCCGCTGTTACAGCCACTTGGGATTAAGCTATAGGACAGGATCATCGAAAAGAGCCAATTTTCCATTATTGGCACTACCAGCCAAACTACACACTTGACTACTCTTGAGTCGTTATATATAAAGCACCTATCTCCCACTTTGAATGCAAATACCTCTCTCTCTCTCTCTCTCTCTCTCTCTCTCTCTCTCTCTCTCTCTCTCTATATATATATATATATATATATATATTATATATTATGATATATATATATATATATATATATATATATATGTATATATTATATATATATATATATATATATATATATATATATATATAGTATTATTATATATGAATACTTATCACATCATCGTGATTCATATAAATCATTCGAGCTACAAATGTCCATTAATATCTAATTCGCTCTACCTCGGAATTGATATATTTTCATATATGTACCGAGGGGGAATTTTTAGTTGATAATAATTTTGTCCCCCCCATGGGATCGAACCACCGTCCAGTTGGACGGACGGGAAACGAAATCAGAAACGGACGGTGACGCTACCGAGTCTGCTAGCAGAGAGGCTATAAGTTTATATCGATTCTGACCATTACAAATCACCGCTGATCTCGGCGTTTTCGTAATTAGAATCGATATGAAACCCCCTCAACCATGCTAGCCGATTCGAGCGTTTGACCCACGCAGCCTTGTTATGAATACTTATCACATCATCGTGATTCATATAAATCATTCGAGCTACAAATGTCCCCCTCGGTACATATATGAAAATATATCAATTCCGAGGTAGAGCGAATGAGATATGTCTTCATGAGTTCCGACAACGATTTTGAATTCAAGTTATATCGGAAACAAACAGCAGTGATTTCCCAGCCAATTACCCGCTGGTAAAAAGTGTAGTTTTCTTGAGTATATTTCGAGATTAATGAAGATAAGTGATAAAAATTTCCGGGAAAATAAAATTGAAAACATTTACGATTTTGCAATATAATTATGTTAATCCCCGGATTTTACTAATTGTTGCCCCTAAAAGAACATGACAGGTTTTAGTAATGACAGGTGTGACACTTTTTGATTTGGAAAACATATGAGTTTTGTCATGCCGTCATGAATTTTTAACGACTGTAAACTGTAAATAACCTAAAATGTTTGAAAATAAATAATTTATAACAATGATTCGTGTATCAAGAATTCACTGATGTCATCAACGACTTCTGAGCGCAAGACAATCGAGCGCCGACAAAGCGCAGTAATATTTAAGCGCCATAAAGAAATTGACAGATTTATGCTTGATTTGTTATGACATGTAATTAAAACTATATCTAAACAAAATCATGTAAAACACAGAATTCTAACAGTTTAGATTTTTATTTATGACATATGAACACCAGTTTATGAAACCAAAATTCAACTTTTGCAGGCGCCATAAATAAAGGGAAAAATTTATAGTTTTAAGCTTAATTTGTTATGACACATAAATAAAATTATATCCAAACAAAATCATGTTTAAAAGAGTTTATAAAACCAAATTTCTACTTCTGCAGGCTAATAATAAAAGATATTGAACGTAGATATTCTAGTCGGCCCCTTGAAGAATATTCGCTAGCAATTTTTGATATAGATTTATTGACTCTTACGTATTTACTTTGCTTTACATCTTCATGCTGCTCAGTATCTATTCCGAAAACTTTATTTGAGCTGATTAACAGCTCTCCTAGGGCTGGCCCGAAGGAGTAGATATTTTTACGTGGCTAGGAACCAATTGGTTACCTAGCAACGCGACCTACAGTTTACTGTGGGATCCGAACCACTTTGTATCGAGGAATTCATTTCTAATCGCCAGAAACAAATTCCTCCGACTCCACGTTGACAGCGCGGGGAATCGAACTTGGGATACCGAATTGGTTGGCGAGCGCGTAAACCACTCGTCCAACGAGGAGTTATTTTCAACTCTTAAAATATGCATGAATTTGTAAATTGTAGGATGCATATTGCCAATTGACATTTGCATCGCCCGATGCCACCGTCCAACGAATTATTTGTACGCAGATGTTCATAGACAATACGTTCATAGACACTCCAGAAGCTTGGGGGAAACGTAGCATCTCTTCTTCTTCCTCTCCTGCAAGGTCTTCCTATCCAAAAAAGTGCAACGGACTAATTGTAACGATAACAACCAAACAATTGTAATAGTCAAACAACAAATAAACAGCGTTGTTTACTTTTTTCAAACGGATTGACGTGAATTTACGGCGCTCAAATATTTCTTCGCTCTTTTGTCTTGAGTTCAATTGTCGGCGCTCAGTTGTCTTGCGCTCAAATGTCGGGCGCTCAATTGTATTACGTTCAGTTTTCTTGATAATTTATCGGCGCTTAATTGTCTTGCGCTCATTTATCGGCGCTTAATCGTCGGCGCTCAGTCGTCGACTCTCATTTATCGGCGTTCAATTGTCTTACGCTCAATTGTCGGCGTTATTTATCGGCGCTCATTTGTCTTGCGCTCACAAGTCGGCTCACGTTCACCGATATCATTAACCGGTAAAGCCAACTGGAAGGGTGCACAAAACTGAGTGCATCTACTTCTACTATACTTCGTATTGGACAGTCTGGTCAAGACCTGTGCAATGCACAACATGAATATCATTTACTTGCCATAATTTACTATGTAAGAGAATATGACCACACTGTCGACCGGTATTCACCTAAAATAACTGGTAAAAGTTCATGAAAAGACAGAATGGTAGTTGAACGATGCCTTAAGAATTCTTTCAGAAACATGGACTTTTTATTATTATTTAAATATCTACATACAGTATTTACGATAGTTCTTTACAATTAAAGATAACATGACTTGATTCTACTAAATATGAATTACATTACCTGTACGATGGTCTTGCCAAAATTGACGAGTTACTGAAAGTATATATTCGCAAAGATAATAAAGTGAAAAAGCTGGTAAACATTTTACAAATATCGTTTTCCTTTGTATATAGTAGTATTAAAGATATTTTGCTCAGTACCCTGAATTTGAAATGTCTTGATATCGACTTTCATTTTTATGTGAGAATTCCTTATATTCTTTATTCGCTGGACCATAAGACGGAATAATGCGTGATAACACAAAAGAGTAATAATAAGCAGAAAAGGCGTGAAGTATATGTAACAGATAATAATGACTATAGTGAATAGATTTCATAACGTTTGAATAATTTCATAGATGAATTATTGGTCTTGATTGCTTACGGACACATTTAAAGAAGGGATGAATTTAAAAGTGAGAATGTATCGTACTAGGAAAGTTTTGGTACTCTAAATAAACTACAAACCTTACTTATAATTTATTTATTTATCAGTTTACACACGGAATTCTTGAGCCTTTCTCTTGTAGAGAGAGAAAAAAAAATCGAACCTGAAATTCGAATATTGTTTTGTACTGTCAATGTAACTGTCGACTGCCTGACACTTCAGCGTCCGTGGCTGAAGTTATTGTTATCGCTGGAGTGAGCTGGAATGAGCTCTTCATTTCGTACAATCGTACTAGGCTGTTGGTGTGAATTGCGAGTATAATTTCTGCGACGTTTGGTATTTGAACACGAAAAGGAAAGCTGGACTTGGAGAATTCGACGATACTTGGTGCTATGATTGTTTGCCGGTGAATCATAAGCAATCCTACGATTCCACAATACGCAACAGTGGTAGGAAGACTTTAGTGATATTGATTCACTCTTGATTGGAGCTTGTCGGAAGATTCGAAGCTTGTGTCCGCAGAGGAGATTCGAAGATTGGTTGTCGGTCGTCAGCGGTGTCAGGTGCAGCAACGGGAATGTCAATTTCAAGTCGGTCTTTGACCATTTTTTGGTGGTGAGTAAATATCTTGTATTAGTGTTATCCTTTTTGGGAGCTGGTTGATCTGTGATGTAGATTTGTCATTGTGGTGATTAGTCAGTGATTTTGAATGATACCCATTGTGGTAATTAGTCGGTGATTTAAAATGACAGCAGTCTATATGATGGTGGTTGCAGGTACGGCTTTAGACTAATAAGTGATTGTTTTAAAACTGTCAAATTAAAAGTAAGCTTCGAATATTATTTCCGGTTGCATGTAGGTACATACATTTAGAATTTATTTCTAGGGCGAAGTTGGGCCTTACTTAGTGCATTAATATAGGTAGCTTAATATTACTGTTATCTGCAGCTGCTTTCCTTATTAGGTCAGTGAGGTAATATAACTATTTTTTTTAAATATACATTTTTTTTCTTTTTACTATTGATAAATTTTTTTAACGATACTAGATATACTAAGTTTCTTATTAATCTACAGCTACATTCCTGATTAGGTCAGTGAGATAATATAAATTTTTTTTTTTTACTATATTTGAAACCTTTTTTTTTTTTTTTTTTTACTATGTGAGATAAACTAAGTTTCTTAGTAATTTAGATTAACAGTACGAATTCCAGACAAAAGTTTTACTTAATTGCTTTGAAGAGGTTTTGGTCATAAAACTGAAAATCTCCGCGGGTTGTGTTTTGTAGCAGTGTGATTGAACGTAAAAACTGAACAAAATAGTACTGTAAATTTATTAACTTTAAAAGTTTTTCAGTCGCACATGTGCTGTTATGTACATCCTTTTCTATAAGGTTCAGAGAAAATTATATTAAACTATCCACGCTCTGAGCTTTTATGTAGAATTCTTTTTTGAAACCTAAAAGTTATTCTTAGTGATCATTCCTCGATTAACTAAAGTTGTCATATTCCCCAAATGTAGTCCGAATAAACTAGCATACGTTTAGTTTGTTTAATCTGTTTATCGACCCATAAGTTTTTAGTATGTCAAGCGTCTTGGAACTATCTTAGGAAGTCGCTACGTAAGAACCCTTCTGCCCGCACAGGGGCAGTGCCCCTGTTGTGGGTAGAGGGTTGCTTTCATGGAGGTATGGTAGACTTGTGAGGTCTACCATACCAGTCTTGGAAGTTAGCGCATTTCGTTAGAAAAAAATATATATATATTTACAGGTGGCTTGGGAGTTTTTGATCTTATGATAGTTTTCTGGTTATGATAGTAAAATAGGCAGGTATTTGTCGTTTTTAATGCTTGTTACATTCTTATTTTCTTATTTTCTGTTAGGTTTTCTTAAGCAATTTGCAGTAGAATTTTTTTACTATTAAGTTAATAGCATACTAATAAAAGTTAATAGTATACTATTAAAAGTTAATAAATCGGGAAGAATACTAATTTTATTTGCTTAATAAAAGTAATAACTGATAACTGCTCATTTGTGCAAGTTGTTCGAAGTTTGCAATTTCGTTAATTTAAGGCTATATAATAATTTAAGGGATCATTCAATAGTACTTGGGTTTCAAAGCCGTGAGAGAAAACTATACATGATGTGGTTGTACACCATGTAGATGGGTTGCGTTACAAAATTAACAAGTCGTGAAATATTTAACCATTAATTATATTGAGAGGAACGATGTCTAGTTATCTTTTATCATAGCATGAGAGAGTGGACGAAAATGAAAGCTTAATCGTGTAAACTTTAATTGGGAAAATATGGTATAGTTTAATGTAATTTGTTGACATTCGGAGTGAACGAGAATTTTGCTAAAACATCTGATACTTAGTTTAATTGAAGTGCGTCACACCTTTAATGAATTGAGACATTAAATGGTCATTATTAGTAGAGATATCCACCAAAAATGTTGCCTATGGCTGTGCCACTTGAATGCTGTATCGAATCATACATTTGATAGCACTTTGGATCCTTTTTTCTAGCTCGTTTTTTTTTTTTTTTTTTTTTTTTTTATACACCCTTCCCAAAATTGTTTGCCTCAAAAGGTGCATTCCAAATATGCATATACTAAAAAATCCTTATTTTCTTGCATATAAGTACATAGTGGTTCAATACCTTTTTTGGCCCATGCACTGTTTCACCATAAGTCTGTGTCATTCAACCCCACCCCCTTTCCAAAATTCTGCCTCAAAAGATGCAATCTAAATATGCATATACTAAAAATCCTTATTTTGCTTGCATAGAAGTACACAACCTTTACATACATTGTTTAATTTTATAGTGTAGTTTTACACGTACGTTTAATAACTATTTGACATGGTGATTGATATTAAAACAAATAAGTGGTCACAATAACACACACACACACACCAGCAACAAACTATGAAATTCTCCCTTGGTTGAGAACCACTGCTCAAACTTCAAGGCTCTACTTTCCGAGCAGAATTTTCAGTTTGTTTAATTGGCAGGGAAGCTAACCCAAGTAACAACTACGGTCGGGAGCTGAATAATCCTGATGGGTTCCGGCGCTTGGTCCTCAAGACCTAAATTTCATAATCTAATCCATCAAGTAACCATAGGAAGCAACTCTTCAAGCTAACAGGGCTGGCACGGTCTAGAAGACCGTGGGTCTGGCTCTTGCCCAGTGCTGGTGCCAAAATGGAATTTGTCAGCCTATATCCTTCAAACGACTTTTTCTTAAACCTCGAGTTTGGTAAGTAGTTGTTATAATTTTATATGTAGAAATAACATAGATATTTTGAAATTGTTAGTTATAATGGTAAAAATCCGTGTTTGTTAATGAGAATTTTTTTGGCCTAACGTTTTAAAAGGAACCTTTGATGTGAATTTTTTCAGTGATAGTAAATTTAATTAGTTGGTGTTGAATTTTCAATTTTAGAGTGGAATAATTTAATGCAGTATTGGGTTTAAGCTCAATGTCGGGAATATCCATTTGTTTGGATTTACTTTTAGATACAAAGCGAACTCCATCTTAGATGTATTTAGAAAGTATAATTTAGTCTCTTTAAGTGACACCTCCTGAAAGTCTTAATTTTGAATGTTTTTAAAGTATTAATACCTAATGGTTCTGGGAAAGTTTTGCCGCTAAGTCGCAAGATGACTCGAGTTACCTACTTTACATACTTTATATATACCTGCAACTTGGAAATTTGAAGTAAAATCTGTATATTAAGATTAGTACAGACTGCATATGAAGTGCCAGGAAAATAGTTTTCTTAAGGTGACAGATATTGGTTCGGATTGCAAATAGTTTGGTGTTTTTCAGTTTTTCTTGCACGTCTGGAGTGAATCCTGCATGGTGCGGAGTAATTTCCTTCGTGTGAAAGTTACCAGGATTAAGTTACTCCAAAGAAGATCTCTGGCATCTTGAATTGATTTTTGAAGATTGGTGGTTTTGGTCAGTCAAATGATGTAAGCAGAAATGTTGCAGCCAGATCATGTTGCGAGTGACATTATGCGCAGGAGCTATGCGCAGGAGCAGTACTTGGAGAACAGAGTCGGGAAATATCAAAGGGAAATTTCAAAGGTAATAATAAGTAATTATTAGAAATAATTTGACCGTGATTAAGGTGACTTTGAATTTACCTTTTGAACCGCAATAAATATTAAACTAATTTTTGTGAGAAGAAAAGGGCCTGTTTTGAATTCAAGATGGTCGAATGCAGTGACAGTTGTGTATGCACTGAGGGTAGCTACGTGATCTAGAAGGATGAGAAAATAGTGACAGGTCAAATGTAGCTGATAATAGATGAAGTTGAAAGCTTCACTTGGAATGCCTATTGGTTATTTGTAAAATAGTTTGTGTATATAAATCAATTAATTGGTATAGTTATTTTAATCAAATCGCAAGAAGTCTTACACCTATCAATAAACTATCAGATTCGTATGGATTGCTGAAAGTAGGTTTCCATTGTTTAATCTAGCACTGTGATGATAAACATTTACTGCGTTTGCTTGGAGGTCTTAACAGATGTGCATAATGCTATTGAACATCGGTGAAAATTATGGCTTATTTAATACCCAATGATTGTGTAGAGGTGGCCTACAGTTTGTTATAGATTTTATGTACTCATAAATTTTATGTACTCTCATAGATTTTATGTACTCTTAAGATCCGACTGAAGAGTTAGTAGGTCGATGGCTAGTGCCATAACTATTCACATTAGGAACACAACTAAGAGCAGAATCCCCATTGAAAAGGGTAGATTCATCTCGAAATAGTCACTTATCTTTATGCTGGTTTACCGGGAAGCTGGAAGTTTAATTCATACCGAAGGTAACTTTAATAAGCTGGTTGTATCGAATCGATAACATGCTTATTCGCTAATGGTTTTAGGAACCGTCCATATGGTTAATGTTTTAGTTTTATAGCCCTTGTTCTAATAGATAACGGATCATATCCATACACTACCACTGTGCGGTGGACGAACCGTAGATGTCGCTAAATGTCTATAGCTATACTATCGGACAAATTTCTCTAACGACGGACGCAAACGCTTCGCTCGTTTGCTGTTTGACAAAATATTTCGCCGGTCTGCCACCGCCCTCTGTATGGGGGTTAAAGCAATTGTTGTATCGTGTAGACTCTCTCTGAGGTTTAAATTCAATTTAAATTACACTATACTTAAAGGTATATTGATTTTATTTTGAATGTTATTTTGGATGAAGTTAAAGCGTCAAACCAGAGTTCTGGTATGGCCTGATGGTTTATATTTGAGTACATTTTTTCAATGTCAGATTCGTTGGCGTTCCGCCCACCGGACAGATCACCAAATTGAAATAATTAAAGATATGTTTTGGTAAGGTCTAGTAGTTTATACTAGTTATATGAGTGTTACTGTGTGAAATGACACATTGAAAATTAGGATGCATTTGGAACTTCTAACCGAAAGGATGTTGTAAGATTATGAAAGGCTAGTGCATTTAAAAGGGGAAAATAATTAACGAAACTAGGAGGCAGTATTGTAGTATTTTGGTATATATTAATTTTTTTTTACGCAACGGTACTGGAAAATTTCGAATCTATGTAGATGTGAGCGACCAGTCTTCAACGCGCTGATGCTTTGCATTGATGAATATACCCGGGACTAAGCATATAACAATTATTAATTCTTACTCGTAATGATTGGCACTTCGGCGTTACTATAGTTTTTTGTTTTTTTTTTTCTCCTAACCACCTTTCCTCCTCCAACCCTATTCTTCCCCTCCCCCAAAAAATACTTTTTGTTACCTCTCCCTAACCACCTTTCCTCCCCAACCGCTATGCTCCCTCACAAAAAAAAAAAATAATAATAAAAAAAAAATACGTTGTAGCTTGTACGAACTCGAGCATATGACGGACCTTTTGGTAACTAGCGTAATGGCTGGCGCCAAGGATGTGTTAGATGAATGTCATACAGATGTGTCAAAACCAATATTTGCTAATGAAGTCAAGGCTGAGTTAATGAATGTACTCTCAATTATGATCACATTTTGAGAATTTTGAAATTTCAGTTTTTCCAGCCGGAAAGGGGTACCTAGTACTTAAGAGACCTGTGTGTTAAATAGGAACCAAGATCATTTGCCAATGCTCGGTAAAAAAAAACTCGTTAAAAACTAATGAAATAAAACTAATCACTTATATAAGTACTCATCATTTCTTATGTTTTGATCTTGACAAAAATTTATGATTGATGAGTTATATTAAGTTCATCAGTAAAACTAAAGTTTACAAATTTGGAAGAACATTCGGTTTATAGATGTTATTGAGGGAAAACAAATAGAAAAATATATAAAACACACGATTCACAATATTTAAGAGACTTTCTGCATGTGGACGAATTAAGATCCAGGTGTGTTATTCACCACCGCCTTGATTCAAGATGGCGGTGGTCGTGTGCAATGGGTAGGAGAAATGATCAAAGTCTAACGGTGAAAGGGATTAGATCATAAAAAGGAGACCTTGGGGAAGAACGTCCACATCTAAAACAACTGTTCAGGAAATTAAGGAAGTGCTAAACCTAATCCTTTCTCAGGGGAACCGCGCCTAGTAATTATTGTCGAGGTCATGTCATTTACGTCGAGGTGAAGCGTCCAGGTCAATGTCAGTCTTTCATGTCTAGGCGACTTTGTTTTTGCATAGGTCGCCTTCACCAACCAAGATATGCTTATTGACCAAATACCATTTTCTTAATTCTCGATTTGTTCCTTAGATCTTAGGCTTTTATCATCCGTCATTGAACTTGATCAAGACGGATGGACGAAAGGACTAAAGGTTGCAATTATCATATTTTGCCTACTCCAATATGACAGATGCAACGATAATCATTCAACACATTTCTAGTGACAGGATAGATATATACGGTAGTTTGATGTAGTGGTTGAGAAAATAGATATTTAGCTTTTCTTGCCGCATGTTGAATGCGGCATCATTATGTAAATTCTATTCTGCTTTAAACCTATTCATTTTTTTACTAAGATTTGTGTTAGGACTGTAGTTTTGATCTCTCCATTCTCGTTATTTTTATTATTATGGCAATGTTCAGCACTGTAGCGGCAGCAGCCCTATCTACTACTAGTGGTAGTAGGAGTTGGAGAAGTAGTATCAGGAGAGGCCCGGCATGTAGAGAGAGAGGATTGTGCGCGTGTGTTCGATATAAAGCCATCGTCCACACGGTCGAAATTTGCCAGGCAGACTTTATTAGATGTGGCGTCAGAAGCGGGAAAAGTCGGAACCTTATCCGCAGTTTCTCCGCTTCTGACATCACATCGAAGAGTCTGTCAGGCAAATTTCGACCGTGTGGACGGGGCTTAAGTTCTTGTCTGTAGAGTGAAGCACTGTGGCCGGACTGCCGTCTATTCGGCGTGAAATGGACCAAATTCTGTTCACCGTAGGATGAAGTGGTTGAATCGCTTATGAGAGACAGTACAAGTTTATTTGAACTGCGTTGCATAATTATAAATATTTTCAATTTCAGACCTCTTATAGGAAAACTAATTCATTCGTAAAGAAAAATGTTAAATATGAATATCTTTTCGCGTTTTTTTTAAAGAATATTTCAGCTTTGAGGTGTTGTAAGTGATGGCAATTATTGTTAAGTATCGTTCTTTAACATTTTCTATTTTTGACTCCATTTTTGACGTGACATATTGCAAATGCACGACGGTGTGGATGGACCAGGCATCCCATTCATTGAAACAATAGCATTTTGGTATGAAAATGGAAAAAAATAAATTATACAAATCACATCTCCATAAGATTTATTTTTTTAAATCATGCTTGCATAAGGAATTTAAATACCATTTAAAATACTGGATCATCTCTTCACATCTGTGAGTGAAATATTTAAGTAATGAATCAGTGTTACCAGTAATGAAAAGTAAACCTAAAAAAGCATTTAAGCAAAACAACATGAATGAAAATCACTTGACAAATGGATGTGATCATATGCTCTATAGAAACGATATTTACACATTTAAATAGATTTCCTAATAGGCAGAAGAGCAAACTGCCAAGTGTATTATGCATGACTATTATAAAAGGAAGTTAAATGATAGGTGATTACGGAATGCACCTAAGTGGACTTCAATGTAGACAATTCTCTCTCTCTCTCTCTCTCTCTCTCTCTCTCTCTCTCTCTCTCTCCCTCTCTCTCCTCTCTCCTCTCCTCTTCTCTCTCTATCTCTCTCTCTCCTCTCCTCTCTCTCTCTCTCTCTCTGCTCTCTCTCTCTCTCTCTCTCTCCCCTCCCTCTCCTCTCTTTCTCTCTCTCTCTCTCTTCCTTCTCTCTCTCTCTCTACTCTCTCTCCTCTCTCTCTTCTCTCTTCTCTCTCTCTCTCCAGATAAACCCAATAAGTTATTTTGTCTATGCCAAATGATGAAAAGAATGAAGATAAAAATAAAATTCGCAATAAGAATTATAGTATGATAATGTCAATTAGATTACTAGACGATGCCGTATTTAACTTGCAGCAAATCAACCTGCATTTCATTTGTTTTACCTAATTCCAAATTAGCGCTTCGTTATGTTGGTAATATATATATATATTATTATATATTGATTAAAGCGCTTCATCTATCTACCGTATAAATCAACCCTGTGAATCTATCCAGTCACTAGAAATGTGTGAAATGATTTGTCATAAAGGAGTGGACAAAATATGATAATTATCGTATGTTAAACCAGACCTTTCCTCCTCTCTTTACTCTAACCATTTTAACGGAGAAGAGCGAAAAACTGCCACTTTAAGTTCACACTGGTGGTGGCAAGACTGGCGCCATTTTGTGTACGTTAAAACGATGACCAGTGAGTGTTCACGGACTTTTGACTTTGTACAAAGCCCGGAAAGGCTTTGAGATCAGAGATTTTTTCCAGAGATTGAAAATGTTAGCCATTCTATTCCTTTATGTTTACTTTTAAGTAATGTATGGGTTCCACTGAATTCGGGAGGCACAGGCTCCCAAACCCTCCCAGACGCGTCGGTAAAATTTCCGCTGGAAATTGTCCTCCAGAAGATGTAGTGAATATTAAAGCAAAGCGTATATTTCGGGAGTAAGATAATGAAAATATTATGTATATTTGAAGTTATTCCTATCGTATATGGAGTGGAAATTGACTTCATTGATTTCATACCTAACCAGGGATATAGGCTTACGCTGACCTATAGCTCCCCCACCCTAACCCTCCCCCCTTCCCCTATTGCTCGTCGGTACTACAGTTTGACTAGAACAGACATCTCTCAATTCCATTGTTCATCCCTTGTATGCCGCACTGCAGGCAAAGCGTTACTCAAGAGCGCTTGCAGCGTCCCTTCGGCCCCTCGTTGCAACCAATTTATTTTCCCTCCTGCTATTCTTCAGTCATCTTCTCCAACCTTAGATACTGATTAGTGCAACTGAAGGATTTTCTCCCAGTTGCATCTTCAGATCCTTGCACTTCGTCTCCTTGCTTTGCTGGATCTGATTTTGTTGCTTTGCGACAACTCCAACTCACTCTTGAAAGCTGCATGGCTGAAAGTCTTCTAGTGTTTGGCCTGAGAGCCTAAATTCACCAAACAGACCTATTGCTCATCCATCTTTTCTTTCTCTTTTATTAGAGAAATAAAAATATCTGTCTGTATATACCATATGTACCATATATATATATGTATATTATATATATATATATATATATATATAGTATATATATATATTTACAATAATATATATAATCAGTCAATACTGCTGACATTTGGCAAATTTTTGTGTACACGAGAAAATTGTAAAGACATTTAAGTACTACAGTTTTTACAAAACCATCACAACAAATGCTAACACAAGGTAAACAAAAAGTAGCGATATATACACTAAAACACAAAGGTCATTTATATCCATTAGGTTGTCTCTATATAAGGATATATTTACTTTCCATAATCTTTCCCTCCTGACGTTCCTGTACTTAATTGTTCATTCGAGAATAAGTCGTGTCATTTCATTCTCATTTTCTAAAAGGTGCTTAGCAATTTAAATAGTATTTTATTTAAAAAGCCGGTATAGTAAATACAGTTTTGTCTGAAAACCTGCGTCTTTTCGGCCCCTAGCTGCATCTACTTTCATTCATTTGTCTGTACCTCCTTTCATATTTTCTTTCTTCCACCTTGCCGTCCACCCTTTCCTAACAATTGAATCATAGTGCAACTGCGAGGATTTCCTCATGTAACACCTTTCAAACCTTTTACTGTCAATTTCCGTTTCAGCGCTGAATGACCTTAGTTGCCCCAGTGTTTGGCATTATAATGTCTTAAGATTTATAAATTAGTAAATACAGAGTAGAGTGTCTGAAAACCTGTGGCTGGAAACGCTGCATAAACAACTGGAAAAGGTGTTTCATCTCTCGATTTGAGCTGATGTGCCGGATATGATCAACAGATGTTCCTAAAAGGTTAATTCATGTATTAACCTACTCATCTGACTGATGCGAAAAATCATCATTCACTCTGGGAATCTAATCAAAAGGCTGTATGTTTCTAGCCCAATGTCGTTCTACGAGGGTGGGCCTTATCCCAGCACCATTTCAGGCATCGGGCTTCTTTCTCTTTTTCCAGACCCAGAAATGGTTTGGAAATTTTTTGTTCTGAAATTCACCCTCTGGATCGTTCTTCCTTTCGTGGGCCAAAATGCTTTAAAATCAATTTGATTCTCAGGATATGGTAATTATATGCCCTTTCGATAGACCTATTTTCAAGTCTGTAAGGTAAAATGGTCAGATACTTATAGTTTTGCAGTTCTTCAGGCAAGAATTTATTGAAAATATATACAGGGCTTGTAGTTTATATGAACCCCAATGCCCTCTATAACTTCGAAGGTTTCTGGACACCTCTGAAACGCTTAGCACTACGAGGCCCAGAAAGAAATAAGCCCGATGACCTTGTTTACCAGTGTTATTTTCGAAACACCTGGTACTTTTATCGTATTAAGTTTGTTTATTGTTTATTGTGGGTTCGCTGGGTCATCAGTTGTACTTAAGAGGATAAAAACAAAGGGAAAAATATTGCGATTTTATGGCCTCCTTCTGTGACCGCTGGATTAAGAGAAATGGATTAAAGCCCGCGCACTTTCTCTCCAGATCGGATTTCTGCATTCTTTAAACATTCGTCATTCATCATACATTGCTTATACTATTTTTCTCGACGCCTTATTTCAGAGAAAATCATGTCTACATAGTGAATGTGCACTATATATATATATGATATATAGTATATATATATATATATATATGTATATATATATATATATATATATGTATGTATGTATATATATATACATATATAGATACATATATATATTATATATATATATATATATGTATATATGTATATGTATATAATATTTTATATGTGTGTGTGTGTGTAGAATCTACTGGTCACTTTCACTTTTTTACCAGATACATACGCAATTGTAATAGCCACAGTGCCCTCTTAACTTCTTGAAATTTTTTTTTATATGCTTGTCACTACAAAGCCTGAGGATCCAAGTTCAAAGAAATTTGAAGAAGAAATTGTGATGTCTGATACCGGGAAACGAACCCGGGTCCCATAATCACAAAGAGGTCACGTTGACGACCTGACCACTTGGATCGATCTTCAGGCGATGTCGTGAAAAGCCTATCGTAAAAAAAGAGTAAAGAGTGGGCATTATGGCTATTGCAATTTCAAGTTTTTCGCAAGTTTGAGAGGGAATATATAAATATATATATATATATATATATATATATATATATATATATATATATATATATATATAATATATATATTATATGTAGCAGAACATTACCTGAGGACAAGGCCGTGCCAAAACATGTAATTTGAAACTCATTGTGTTGCAGTCATTTTGAGAACAATCCTCAAATATAACAGTTGGTTTTCAAGTCATATGTACAAAATAATAAAATATTAATTTACATTGAATATCAAGACCACCCAAAGAAATACGCTTGTAAAAAGTGCACTTTGCTTTTTTGGCTTTAACGTAGATATGTAATTTTGTTTTTCATTAGACTCTTCAGTGATGTCTGCACTAAATATGTAACAATTTAGAATTTTATAAAATAAGGTCTGTATAACTCATGCACAAACACTGCATAAAGTGACCGAATTTTACAAACCACTTATGCTTACAATGACATCGTCTAAGAAGTTGTAATAGTCTTGCCAAATTTATGTTGTTAAATTTCGTTTTGTTCAGTTATTTGTAGATTGCTTTTATCTACTGTACAGTATATAAACAACTTAATGCTTTTTGTTAAAACTATATAACAACTTTCCTTGATGTAAATACCAGTTGTTTTGTTATTTTTATAATCAAGTTTAAAAAAAATAGTTTTGAAGCGGTTATGCCTTCGTTTAACATCCTATAAAAAGGACCGCTTACCAGAAGCGAAAAGTGGTGGTTTAAGTTTTGGATTGGACCATTGTTTATTTTCTTCTTTTTCTGGATTTATGAAGCTAGCAGGTTATCAGACATGCCCATGAAGGGAAACATGAATTATGATGATTTATTGGTTGATTTGAGAACTTTCATTAATAAAAGATTGCACATACCAAAAGAAAGTGACATTCCAAGTGGTTTTTGAAAGTTGCCCAAGATTACTAAGTGAGAAATCCACCATTGTGAGTAAACCAGACAAGGGCCGAGGAATTGTTAGATTCGGCATAAGTGACTGAACCAAATAAAAGCTTCTCTCAGTTTTCTTCTGAAGAAGTAAAAAGAAACCCACAAAATTACTTTGTATAGATTGTTTACTTGTAAATATTTACATAGTAGTTAACATTCGAATACTTTCAGGCCCTATCTGTGGCCCTTTCTCAAGAGATGTGTAAGTGGTCAGACTGCAAGTTACACTACTCAGTAATTTTGTAGGTCTCTTATTCCATCAACATAAAGTGATATTTAGATGTTAAAAAAATGATAGAAATTCCCGATTAATCTACCAATTTTAGGAAAGCTTAAATAGCTTTTCATCCTGGTAACAGCATGCATGCACATACATACAAACATAAACATTTCAAACATGCTCTAAGTCTACACTCCAGTTTCCCTGTATAGTTTGAATGTTACTGGAGTTTGTGTAATTACGTGTTTTTAGTAAATGTAACTAGTTGAAAGGTGCATTTAGTATTATATCTCTTTATATATTTTTAGGACTTGAAAATGTACCTTAAAATTAACTTAGATATTTTTGTTTGTTCTTCCCCTTCGTTTTATATATATATATATATATATATATATATATATATATATATATATATATATATATATATATATATATATATATATATATATATACAAATATGCATATGTATACATCATAATACATACATACTCACACACTGTTTCATGGCCTTTTGTGCAGCTTATTGCATATGATACAGCGTTTATGGTAAGAGAAGTTGGTGATTTGCAGGAAGTAATAAGATTATCTTTGTAAGGGCTCATAAGACCCGCAGTGTTGATGATAACATTTCACTAGAGGTTGACTCGAGTATAACATGGAAGAATCATGAGTGACAGGAGCACAAAAAGAAATTAAACAGCAAGATGCTTCGAGTGCAAGCTCCGAAACGATGCAAAAGTGTAAATCTGTTCCTAATTGCTATAAAATGAAGATCGGGGTTACAAAAGTGAGAATGATACTTTATTGGGGCATAAATCTAGTTTATATGCACCCCGTAGGAGGGTAGTGCCGTCAGTGGACCTCATGCGGTGCACTGTAGGCATTACTTGAGATTCTTTGCAGCGAGCCTTCGGGCCCTATCTGCAACCACTTTCGTTCCCTTGACTGTACCTACTTCTCTTTCTTCTTCTTACTTTCCACCCTCGCCTAACACTTGATTCATAGCGCAACTGCTTTGAGGTTTTCCTCCTGCTACACCTTTCAAACTTTTTACTGTCAGTTTCCTTTTCAGCGCTGAATGCCCTCGTAGGTCCCAGTGCTTGGCCTTTGGCCTAAATTCTATATTGAAGTCAACTCGACTTAGTTTACATATATGATAATTTTGGCC
>NC_087217.1:61646921-61659421 GCF_015104395.2 Macrobrachium nipponense | reverse complement strand
CTCTCTCTCTCTCATACATACAGATAGACAGTCAGGGCCACAAACATCCCTTAACATCAAACAAACTGTGGCTACTCCCTCGGACAAGACTTGCCCAAGGCGACCAACAACCGGTGAGCGCGTCTGCCCTGGGGCAGCATAGCCTGGGGCACTGACCATGGCTCAGGTCAGCTCCCTTCAAGGAGGCTTGATTAACCCAAGACCAACAGAATTCTATAAATTTCTTTTGGCCTTGGATTAACCCAACCGCCGTGATTCTGCCGGTTCTTGATACTTTCAATATCCACCAGTCTGGTTTTAATTTGTTCTTATCTTATCCCCCATCCCGCCACCCGCCGCGAATCGGTTGTAAACAAAGCAATTCCAGTGTAGTTGTTGGTGTGTATGTAAAAATGAAAATAGCACTATACTATATGTATACAATTCATGTTTGTTAAATTGAATCAGTTTGATTATATTGTGATTCTTTTAAGGTTATCATCAGCAAGAGGGTCGATAAATATTCGTGTTTTTCTCCGATTTTTTTATAAAGGACAGTAACATTATTAAAAGATTAATGAATAGAAGTGGTATACACACACACACACACACACACACACACACACACACACACACACACACACAGAGAGAGAGAGAGAGAGAGAGAGAGAGAGAGCGAGAGAGAGAGAGAGAGAGAGAGAGTAAATATTTCGGACTTCAATTAATTGACATTCACACACAAAAAATTATGCGGGAGAGATCCAATGTTGATGTAAAGTGAAAATTACTTTTAGTGCAGTTTTATAAGAAAACACTATTATACGCAGATATTCTATCGAAGTTTGTTGAATTTATTCAATTTTATTATCTTGGTTTATTTTAGTGGCATCATCAGTAAGATTGTCAGTGATATTTCTTTTTTGTGTGATTTTTTTTAGGTGACACTAATATTGTTAATTGGTTAATGAAGAGAATAGGTATATATGGAGGGGGAGAGAGAGAGTAAATATTTCAGACTTTTAAATTAGCTACCATTCACGCACCGAAAAAGGTGAGCGAGAGATCCAGTGTAGATGAAATCTGGATATGACTTTTAAATACAATTTCATTAATAACTAGTTTGTTATATATACTATTCTGTTCATGTTTGTTCAGCTGATTCAGTTTTATTATATTCTGATTTTTAAGGTTATCATCAGTAAGATGGTCAGTAATTTTTCGTGTTTGTGATCTGTTATGTTTTGTTATAGATGACACCGTTATGTGATCTGTTATGTTTTGTTATAGATGACATGGTTTTATCTAATTAACGAATGGAATAGGTATAAACGGAGAGAGAGAGAGAGAGAGAGAGACGAAGAGAGAGAGAGAGAGAGAGAAGAGAGAGCGTAAATATTTAGGGGATCAATTTAACTATCATTCACGTACAAAGAAAGGGAGGAGAAGAGGAAGCATTTTGAAATTAGATTTAGAAACAGCGTGTTCAAAAAGAATGAGACTCGAATTTAGAAAAGTTAGCAGAGAGAGAGAGAGAGAGAGAGAGAGAGAGTACGTTTTGCTCTTCACATGGATACTGCCACATGGGGATTTAAAATCCTCAGAGGTGGTCACTTGCGGTTAATTATACCTAATTATGCAGGCCCTAAAATATATGTTTTTGAGTTGTTGTTTTTTTTTTTCTCTCCCTTTTAGGTTCTGGGATGGATATTCACTTTTAACGGCTCAAAAACCCGTATCTTCTAGTGGTTTGGCAAATGTACTGATGCACACACGAATAAAAACTTGTATTTACCTGCATTCATAATAACATACTATGCATTCGACTGTATAAAATACACTTTTATATATATATCATATATATATATATATATATATATATATATACATATATAGTGGTATATATATATATATATATATATATATATACATATATATATATATATTTATATATATATATAATATATACATATATATATATATATATATATATATATATAACGTATATAATATAGATAGATTGAGAGATATATAAATGTGTGTGTTGTACATTGTTATATTCATAGTCTGTTCGTATGAACACGTGCATATACAAGTCTATTTCTCGATAACACATTCCCTAATACTATCCACACAGAATTTTCCTTGCAGTAACTGCAGCGGCGATGATAATATAGTAATAATAATAATAAAGATAATAATAGTATCATGCCATACTGAACTTATTTATTTATTTATTTATATATATATTTATTTATTTATATTTATTTATTTATTCTTATTTATTTATTTTGTATCGTAGTATTCAGTTCAACAAAATGATCACACCCGAGTTGCTATTAGGGCATTTATGATGATGATACATACTGAGATACAAGTCGTTCAGTAGACGCTTCCTATTACATGAATTTGGATTCTAATGGCAAAGAAAAGAACGAAGTATTTTGACTTGGTCACATTCTACATGGCCATTGTACCCTTTATGTCCGACATATTGTTTACATTTTGTAATTTTCTTCTTAATCTCGAAATACGCTTAGGACCGACCATATTTTGCTTTTTATTACAAATTTATGTGTTAAATAATTACCCTGATGAATTAAAATGGACTTAGTCTCGTTGAAGTTCAGACTAATGTCATATAATTATCGATTCATCTCGCTGATCATTTCGACCGCGTGGGGTAGATGGCCAAACTCTACGGGAGATGCACACAACATTTGAGGTTTACGCATGCTGTTCTGCCATTATATATGATAAAAGAAACGGAAGATTCCGCGCGCTAATCTTAGCGTGTTCTTATTAACTTTTGCAGTTTGATGTGAAACAGAAACACAAGTGTCTCTCTTTTTGATATGCACGTGAAATACTGAGAGAGAGAGAGAGAGAGAGAGAGAGAGAGAGAGAGAGAGAAGAGAGAGGGAGAGAGAATTTACTAGATGAAAAATGGTTATGAAAGACAGAATAGAGAGAGGTGGATAGTGAAGTTAAATGCGAAATTAAAGAATATTACTTTTTGTTTTAATATACTCTTAAAGAATATTATTTCTTAATTGATTTACCTTTAAAGAATATTATTTAAATTTTAATACGCTGTTGAAGAATATTACTTTGTTTTATTATACTCTTAAGGAATATTAATTTTTGTTTTAAGAGACTTTTAAGGAATATTGCTTTTTGTATTACTGTTCTGTTAGAGAATATTACCTTTTGTTTTAATATCATATTGCTAAAAATCTTGTATACTCTTTAGGAATATTACTTTTCGTTTTAATATGCTATGAAAGAATGTTACTTATTATTTTAATAAAATATTAAGGAATATTCTTTTTGGTTTAATATACTCCTAAGGAATATCACTTTTTGTTTTAATATAATCTTAAGCGATATCACTCTTTGTTTTAATAAAATTTAAGGAATATAACTTTTGGTTTTAATATAATCTTAAGGAATATTACTTTTTGTTTTAATATGCTCTGAACGGGGATATTTCAGCTTAAAATTATTTTATATACTTTCTTCTTCGTTAGGCCGACAAATAACCCCACTTATTACTATAAATACGCGTCTATTCAAAATAATGTATTCTTGTGAAGTATGACCAGTTGGATCGCTCTAACGAAATTCTCAGACGGGATTATCGCCAGGTTCTTAGCGGTGATTGGGAGTGTATTACTCTTCCCTTAGCGCCGCCTACATTTGAAAAAGGTCGACCAATCGGAGGGCAGCTCTGCGGGGGCGCGGCTCGGCCCGGGATTGTATTTAAAGCCCTAGATCGATCAAATTCAGCACTCACTCGCTCACCGCCACCGAAGCAAGTCATTCTGTTGGAGTTCCGAATTCTAGTGAAAGGAACACGTGTACTTTAGTGAAGTTTATTTGTGTTTTTATTTGATTGTGATATACGAAGTGGTTGTGTCTTCACGATGTCTCCGAACGATAGCGCGGGTCGTGATCCCCAACAGAACAATATGGATCCCTTGCCTAGGGATCAGGGCGTCCCTGACAGCCCGCCCTACAGCCCTAGCTCCCAGGGAAGCGCCACGCCTCCCCCACCCCCCTTGCCTGGTTTCCAAGACGGGATCGAGGTCGTGCTCGATGCAGATAACTTCAATAGTAAGTTACCAGCGTTTTTTTTTTTTTTTTTTTTTTAATTTTCTTAAAATTGGCGTAGAGTATTATATACGGCACTTTCAATGTGCTTTTAAGCAAATATAAATTACGTATGCACGGTAGAAATGAATAGGTTTTAGCAACTATTGTCGGTTATTATATTGCACATATACGGAAGGTTGGAGAGTTTGAAATTCTTAACAAAACTAAAAAGAAAAGAATATTCCTAACAAAAGCACTGTTTTCCACAGGACCTGGTGGTGAGAGGCCGAGGGCCAATAATAACAGACTCTTCACCAGAAGGAGCAGAAATAGACATAGGGGCGAAAGTAGCAGTAGCAGTAGCAGTAGCAGGGGCAGCAACAACTCATCTCCAGAAGTAAGGAGGTACCGCACATCCTTCTCCAGGGAACAACTCTCAAGATTGGAGGGAGAGTTCTTCAGGGAAACATACGTCAGTAAGCAGAAGCGAAGGGAGTTGTCGAGGGACTTGTCCCTTGCGGAATCCACGATAAAGGTGAGCTTCTTGTATAAATCTTTTCTTCTTTTTTTTTTAAGTTTCTTGCAGTAATGAGTCACATGGTATCATGAGCATCAGAAATATCAGTAGTCTGCTTTTATTTCTCTCATGAGGAATTAATCCTTCTGACAGAGAAGTTAACCAATCACTCAATAAATGCTGTAACGGGATAATTTTTTCCATATAGACGCTTTGCTTATATAAGATTTCTTTTTCAGGTGTGGTATCAGAACAGGCGCATGAAAGAAAAGAGGCAGAAGTTATCCGTATCCTTCTGGCCTTACTCGTGTCCTGCCATGGCACCGTGCTTCCCCGCCGCCGCTCGTTACTACTCCGGAGTGAACTACATCGCCAATGCTCCTTACGCAGCCCCTTACGCGCCTTACCCGGGGCCCTCCGTCGGTTATGCCCCTGGACCCTCACCGGGCATTCCCCCGCCACCCTTAGCCTATCACGGAGGTCACGTCCCCGGGTGTCCTACTTCTCACGTCCACCCAGATTATTGCCGCTGCGTCTATTACGCCCTCGCCTGTAGGGCGGCTGCTGCTGCTGCCGCCGCTGCTGCTGCAGCACCTGCCCCCGCCCCCGCCCCAAACCCGTTGCTCGTTCCGCAATACCCTCTCCCAGCCCCGATGCGCAATCCTCAGCCGTTCGTGCTTCCAGCCGAGGCCGCCCAGCGTAACGCCCGGGCAGCAGCCCGTCCACCGCCCCAGCAGGTGGCTCCTCGTCAAGAGAACGTGCCCTCAGCATCCGCTTTGCCCCAACTCTTCAAGCCGTACGCCGAGGAACCAGCTAAGAAGTCCGAGTAGAGGAAATCGAGCTACGATGAATACTGTTCTGATCATTGATGAGTAATTGGCCTCCAAAAGGTTTTTGTAAGAAGTCACAGCGCATCGTCACATTTCGCTTGTATCAATTAGCCAGGTTTATCCCTTTTTATTTCATTTTTTTTCTTTCAACATAAATTCAAACAATAGGAACGCTGTAATTCCCGAAGGTCTATTCAATAATTAAAGCTTCATTCATTTATTTTGTCAATTTTAAAGTACCATTATTGATTTATGCATTTTGCTTATAGATTCATTATTAAGTCAGGCAGTATCGAACGTCATTATTATAATATATAATAGTATAGTGTATAAAGTAATTTATGACAGATTTAACTTATTATGTATTGCTGAAGAAATCTGGTGCTAAGGGTTATCATATGAAATGTGATACTTAACTTAGGGACATCCCTAAGTATACCTATAGATTAGGTAAAAAAAAAAACGCTGTGATATCTTTTGTGCAAATGTGCTTTCGAGTCAGATTTCGAAAGCATTTTTTTTTAGAAATAAATATTTGAAAAATTCTTTTTCTGTTTGCTTTTATCCATTGTCCTGGGCTATGAGAATTCCAGGTACAACAGTTACATAATCATAATGATCGTGTATGTCTTTTATAACTGGAGTAAAAAGAATGAAATTATTGCTCTAAAGATGTTGAACAGACAGATTCATTTAAGAATGTTGAAAGAAAGTTCTTCAGTGGTTTGTCGAGAAAAGCACAGGTCCTTTATCTTTTTTTTTTAGAGAGATCAGAAAGTATTTGTTTTATTTATTTATTTTTATTTATTTTTTTTGGTCAGAGCATGCAAGCTCTTAAGACATATTCTTGCTTGAAACGTACTCTTAAATCTGTGATCACTTTATTTTGTTAAAGAAAAAGCTTAACGTGTATATATAGAAATCTGTAGAAGATCCGAAGGGTCATATGCTTAATGAGGACCTGGTTAGAATGTCCGAGACCTTATGTATTGAATGTCACCTTGGTAACCGCTGTTCCATGCTTTTTAAAATCAGATTTTCAAAAATCGTAAAAAAAAGGCTGTGGTTGCCTCATAACTTTGATAAATTCCAGTGATGAAGATCGCCTGAAATAATTTGCGTCGTTTTTAAGGATAAAGTGACCATTCTTATGATTGTCTTCTGCACTGCAGTAGATCCTTTCTAGGTGAATTGACTCCCTCTTGCTCAGTCTAGCAAATGGCTATATTTAATGAAATACAATAAGAAAATTACATTTTCTATACAACCTTGTGAAGAAATTATAGTTATACACACACATATATATATGTGTGTGTAAAGATAGATATATACATAAATTCCAAACCTTTCATGCAGTCACAGAAATAACAGTAGGTCTGCCTATGTATAATAAAAAACAAAAATAAAACGGCAGGATTTAGAAACGAAGGCCTTTGCCAATTCTGTGGCACACCTGTAACATGTAATCAGTGTACAATTAAAGATTCTTTTACCTTTGCCAGAGAAATTTGCGATCTAGAAGTAGGTAGCTGTGTCCTTTAAGTTTCGATGTTAAATCCTTATTTACAAACATTCCTTTAACAGAAACCATTGATATGTGTCAACAACTACTTTATAGACTCCTACAGTATGCAGAATTTTAATAAACACCATTTACACTAATTGCTCACATTAGCTGCGTCTTGATACTGTCTTTTTATCTCATCACGAAGTTGTTTGGCTTAATAATCGTCCCGGTGCTTTTAAACCACTGTTCCGTCGACGGTATGTAGATGATACATTTGTAATTGTTAGATCTGAAGAGCACGTACCCCTGTTTCTTGATTGTTTTAACTCAAAACACCGAAATATTGACTTGACTTCAGTAGAGAACAATAATACTTCAGCTTTCCTTCACGTGCTTGTAAGTAAACAAAGAGATAACACTTTTTCGACGCCAATCTACAGGAAACCAACATTTACAGGACTCAACTAAATTTTATTCATTCATCTCTACACTCTTTACCCGTGCCTTTAACATTTGTACATCTTAGTTTAGTCTTCATTCTGAATTTCGGTTTATGAAAGAAATGCTTCAGAAAACGGTATTAATAATGCTTTTTTAGATACATATGCTGGTAAACAGATAGGAAAGTTGTTGCTCCCGAAAGTTTTTATTTCAAAAGCCATTAAAGCAGTGCTATATTTTGCTGTTTTTCTATTGTAATAAAGAGTTTTTCTATTAAAATAGAATAGTGAAGCTTTTAAGAGACTTTCATCTCCAAGTTAATTTCAGAGTAGTGTTTAAACCTAGGTACACCATTGGCAGTTTAAGTACAAAGGCATCGTAACCGCAGAACTAGTGTCATGCTGTTTTTGAATACGAGTGTAATTGCTGTAATGCAAATTACGTGGCAAAAACAAAGTGCCAAGCACGTGTACGATGGTTTGAACACCTAGGGAGATCTGTTAGGACAAACAGGCTTTTACCTAAACCACATTCAGTGCCATACGGGATCCGTCTATGTTTAGAGTAATTTTCTTTTCTCTCTAGTCGAGTGGCCCCCATGGAGGGGCCAATAGCAGAAAGTTTTCACTTTCAAGTTGAAACCTTCCCTCAGGAAAAACAAGAGATCTACGGAGATGCTGTGTGTTCATTTTTTAGTGTGTGTGTGCGTATGCCTTCATGATGCAGGTATTTGTTTTTTCAATACTGCTCTGTTTCGTTTTTTTAATGCTTCTACATTACCAGTTTCGATAATAACATTTTGTGCAGCATTACTATATTCTAGTTTGTGATTTAGTGATTTTTTCTTTTTTTTCTTTTTGTGCTTTTCCTGTTAAACCTGATGATAGAGACAGTTACTCTTAAACCGGTGGTCATAACTGAATGAAGGGTATTTTGTGTACAAGTTCTGGTTTTACTCTTTTACACACACACACACACACATATATATATATATATATATATATATATATATATATATATATATATATATATATATATATATATATAATATATATATATATATATATATATATATATATATATATATCTATATCTATCTATCTATCTATCTATCTATCTATCTATCTATCTATCTATCTATCTATCTATATATATTTCCAAAAGAGTACAACCTTCCCACATCTCTCCAAGCCTTCATGTGTGAGGTTACCAATTACCATCCCCACGTCCCCTACCAAACGGTATACCCATTCACAGTGGGGCGAACAGGTGAGCTGTAAACCGTGAGCAATCCATGGATCTATCGAAGGGTAAGTGAATGCGACACTACTGAGCCATGGCCCACCTGTGTACTATATACGTACTTACCTTATATATATATATATATATATATATATATATATATATATATATATATATATATATATATATATATAATAGATTTATATATATATTATATATATATATTAGTTATATAATATGTATTATATATATTATAATATGTTATATATATATATATATATATATAGCTATATATATCATATATAGATACATATATATATAAATATTATGATTAGATATATATATATATTATATATATATATATATATGTATATAATTATATAATATTATATATATATTATATTTTTATATATATATATTATATATATATATATATATATTATGATATATATATATATATATAATATATATTATTATGGATATATATAGATTATATATATATATATATATATACAAAATATATGATCATATATTATATATATATAATATATATATATAATATATATATATATATTATATATATAAATATATAGTATATATATATATAAATGATATTTATATTATAATATATATATATATATATATTAATATATATATATATATATTTAATATATATTAATATATATATATACATATATAATATCTTTATATTATATATATATATATAATATATATATATATTATATATTTAATATATATATATTTATATATATCTCTATCTATTTAATATATCTATATATATATATTTTATATATATATAGCTCAAATATTATCTTATATTGTATATTATAATATATCTTATTATATATATTGGAAGGGGTCAGCCTATATATATATATATCTCCTGTTATGATTATTTATATATCTATATATATATTTGTATATATAATATATCTCATCTCAATATCTATTTATATCTATTTATATATTATATCTACTATAGATTCTAATCTGTATTATGATAAATCTATCTTATACTTTTCTATATCCTCTCTATACTATCATATATCTCTCGTATCTCGATTATATAATTCTCTATATAGATATTATTTATATATATATATTATAAATATTATTATATATTCTTATTAATATATTATATTTTATATTCTATATATATATTATATTTAATAGATATATATGATATATATATATATATATATATAATATATATATATAATATTATATATATATATAATAATATATATATTTATATATATTGATATAATATATATATAGTAATATATATATCTTATATTAAATTATATTTATATTATATATATATTATAATATAAATATGTATATATTATAAAAATATATATATATATATTTATATATATATATATATATAGATATATATATAATAGAATATATATATTACATATATATATATATATATATATATATATATTATATATATCTGAAAGATCGTACGGGCTCCTTAAAGCATGTCGTATTTATCTGTCCCTTGCTGTCAATCAAGCTGCCTCTCTGCCCCGTCGTCCCATCGTGACGGCGAGAAGACAGACAGAAGACGACGCCGTAGCGCACCACCCACAGTAGCTGTCTGTAATGAGTGTGTCCAGCTAACGGTTCAAGAGTCGATGCTTATCTGCTTTCCAAGTCTGTCCTTTCGCCCGGAGTCCCGTACCTACACTTTCGATTGGGGGCTATGTTTTATGAGTCTTCGCTAGAGGAGCGCGGAGAGGAAAAAGGGAAGATATTTGGAAAGAATCAGCGGCTAAGATTGACTCATTTTCAAGTCTTATGTAATTTTTTAGTGATCATTTTGGGGTTTGTTAATTGAATAGCAAAACAGGTAGTTGCTCGGTGGCACTTTGGAGAGAAAAAGCAAAGACATTTGGAAAGAATCAGCGGCTAAGATTAACTAATTTTCAAGTGTTTATTATGTTGCTTCTTAGTGATAATTATAGGCTTTGTTTTGTTTATCAAATAGCAAAACAGGCAGTTGCTCGGTGGGACTTTGGTGAAATAACTTAATTCAAAGAATTCACATCCAAAACCAATGAAATAAAAGAAGGAAAATTTTTTATACTTTTTGATATTGCTTTACTCCAAGATCAACTATGTAATTTGTCAAATCTTATATTATTTGACTTTCTTTTATTTTATTTTGTCAAGATAGTATTGCTTGTGAGGTTGTACAATGTAATTATTGTAACATCCGTAAGATACATCCTCCGTGATTTTGGCAAAGTTTTCATAGGCTTTAACCATTCAAGAATTTTGAAAGTGAATTATGTAGTATTTGCATTTTTTTCAAGCAGATTCGGGAAACAAACGCTTTATTTTAATTCTGACAGAGTGAAAATAGTGGTAGATGTATCGTATCTCTGGAAAATAGAAGCAGATATTTTTTTATTTCCAAATGTGGACATTTTCTTTTGGTCCCATTTAACGACGATGATTCGGCATCGTACAAATGACAGGAAAAGTAGGTTATGCGTTTTTTTATTTAAGAAAACCAGTCATCAAAGTGAAACCGACGAACTCATATTTAATACGCGTGTCTGTTTAACGGTTTATGAGATGGTACCGCTATGTGTGTGTGTGTGTGTATGGGAGAGGTAGAGGTAGTATATGTATGATTTCGTTTTAGTTTTACGAGGCTGTACTTTACCATGAAAGGAAAGGGAAGATTATGGACGAGATTGGAACCCTGTCAGGTCCTTCCCTGTAATCACAAAGCGTCTTGTATTTCAGCGCAAATATTATGTTTGTAAATATACGTACATTATTACACATACATACAAGCAATACATTATATCTGTGCGAGTGTACTTAAATGAATATTTATGGATGTCAATCACCGCATTGCTTCTTTCATTTAGGACTTGAATGTCCATTTTCTTTAAACGATGAGCAACAGCGATTTCCGGCTTTTATGTGATTGACAACCCAAAAACTATTTCCTAGTCCCTGCCCGACATGGCAGTACAATTATGCATTCATTAAGACAAGGGATGGGATGTTCCCCATTGTGCAATATGTTCTTAAGTCGTAATCAAAATTAAATTTATATGAAAATGTCCTGAAAAGAATATTTTAAGCTCTACCTTTTTTTGCCTCTTAAACCAACGCCATCTTGAATTCAAGATGGCGATGCTTAAACACGGTGGAGGGCAGCCTTTATTATACTTATCCTATCTCCTCACATTTCCTCTTAACCTTTGCAGTCTTTATTATTATCACACAAACGCTGTTGTGTCGGTTTTGTCTGTTCGTCCGCACTTTTTCTGTCCGCCCTCTTCTTAAAAACTACCGAGGTTAGAAAGGCTGCAAATTAGTTTGTTGATCATCCACCTTCCATTCATCAAACAACAAACTGCAGTCATCTAGCCAAAGTAATTTCTATATTTATGGTTAGAGTTAGCTATATTCGTTCGTCTGGCAACGATTTAGGACAGGCTACCCCCGGACCGCCGTGGTTAAAATTTCACGGGCCGCGGCTCATGCAGCAATATACCGAAACCACCGAAAGATAAATCTATTTTCAGTGGCCTTGATTATACGCTCTACAGAAAACTCGATTGCGCCGAAGAAACTTTGTCACTTTATTTTTCTAGATTTCTCTATGGTAATTGTACCTCCATTGCTTCTTAATAGGATGCTTTGGGTGATAGCTCTATTATTTGTCTTTTCTCGAATAATAACCCAGGCGAAGCTGATAGTGTTCGTTATATCCTTTTGACTTTGAGGGCTACAAATAACTGTACCGTTAAATTTTGTCTATAGTCTCGTCTTAACAATGATACCAATCCGCATGAAAACTTCAACATCGCAATCCAACAGAGCCACTTCAAGTTACTTG
>NC_087217.1:61626921-61641921 GCF_015104395.2 Macrobrachium nipponense | reverse complement strand
GAGGGATGGAAAGGAGAGGAGGAGGAAAGGAAAGGAAAGGAAGTAGTATGGGGGTATCGTTTATCACAGGAAACGAGGCGTTAAAAGATAGGATTTAGGACGGGGTTTGTGTTTAACTGCCGTTTATAAAGCTTTTCCCCAAGACTGCTCGGTGTCCCTCCCACACAGGCATACTGCTATAGGTCCGAGCTCGGTGGAATAGATTCAGGTTTGGAACTGAGTCATGATTGTTACCAAGTCTTTGGCAAGGAAATATGTCGTTATATCTTAAAATGATCCGACTTTAGTGCTTAGAGAAATTACGTGGGTTGGCATAGTTTCTCCGGCTGAATGTTTTGTATCTTTTATACTTATAATTTACATATTTTGTAAACATTTTATTAGAGATGTAACAACATTATACTTATAATAATAAAAGCCAAACTATTTCGAAGAGTGAAGTTCGTGCTTTTAATAGCCTGATTAGGTCTTGGACCATTTGTTTTTAATTATTTGATGAAAATAATTGCGGGTTATAATTTTTTGGTTATTTTCACGTCCTTTTATATAAACAAGAATAACAAAAGACGGTGAACCTTAGAACATATTTCAAGGATTTCGTTGAAACCATCGAAATGATTCATGTCATTGTCAAACCCTTTATATGCCTTTGCGTTTTTTATTTTTTTTAACGTAAAGTTTTCACAGTGAACAAGTACAAAAGGTGTACAGTGCTTGTTACATTTTTCTGTGACAGTTGTTTACGAAAAGTC
This sequence comes from Macrobrachium nipponense, assembly GCF_015104395.2. Lineage (NCBI taxonomy): Eukaryota > Metazoa > Arthropoda > Malacostraca > Decapoda > Palaemonidae > Macrobrachium > Macrobrachium nipponense. The sequence continues at coordinate 61,641,169 of NC_087217.1, read as the reverse complement.
CTCTTTCCTTGTGTTTTTTTGTCATTAATGGACCGCCTGTAATTAATGGATGGAGAGAATGGACAAGTGTAAGTCTGGTCCGATCCTCGTAAGCGTTCACTGGGGCTCATATTGTTTGTACTCTCTCTCTCTCTCTCTCTCTCTCTCTCTCTCTCTCTTCTCTCTCTCTCTCTCTCTTTCTGTGATCTGTTCTTCCTTTGCATACATTTTTGGGGTTTAATCTCTTTCTCCATGTACAGTTTTTAAAAATGAAATATGTGTTTGTCAAAGGACGTTAGAAGTACGTGCAAAATCATGCTCATCATTTGTGAGATATATAAGAAAACCGGACGTTAGTGTAGCGTAAGGTAGCTGATCATTGCAGATTGAGTTTATGTTAATCAGTGACGGTTAGTGAAGTGAAACTGTCCAGACTTGCGAGGAAAGATTGAAAGTTATTGTTGAAAAAGATTGCTGGTGGATGCTAAGGTATTGACGGCGAATGGCAACCAGGAAGGTGTTGAGTAATTACTGTTGGTTTTCAGGGTGAAAGAATGGAATGGAATTTCTGATTGAAAGCAGGACCCACTTAGTGGGTCCTGAAGGAAAGAATTGATGTTGTGGAATTAAAGCAGAAAGTCTATGGGTGCAAAAATGAGAAAATATAAAAGGATTTTTAACTGCATGTGATCATGGGCGCCCGCAGCATATTTTCCAAGAGGGGGCAATTTATATATATATACTAATTATATATATATATATATATATATTATATAATATATATATATTCTATATATATATTTACATATATTATATATATATATATATATATATATATTATATATATTCATATTATATGTAGTGGAATAGCGATGCCAATAATTTCAGTAGAGCAAGATGTGATGAAGAAAAATTAAAACGTTGCACTGACTTTTTTCAGTAGTTCCATATACTGTTAGCTGAATTCAAATATTTCAGGAAAGAACGACACTGTTATAGCTATATTGTAGACAAATATTATACAATACATAATGATACATTTAATTTACTTTAACTGAAAGAATATATTGTAAAATGGAAAGAAAAGAAGGAAAAGAAAGTGATGTAGGTAAATGTAAAAAATGTAATATATATATAAAAAAAAATTTCAGGATTTTAGGGGGGGCAAGTGCCCCCTCTAGCCCCTATGTGTGGGCGCCCATGTATGTGATGGAAATGTAGAATATGAATGTTAAATGTGAATGCAAGAAAAAAGGTAGATTCTGCTTTGGTGAATTTGACGGTGTATATTTAGTAAAAAAAAAAATAAAATAAAAAATGAATCTGTGAGAAACTGGAAATACAACGAAGTCGAAAAAAAACTAGCATCAATTTCAACGTGGATTAGTGTTTTCAGGTGGTATGGTAATTGTGTCGAGAATACCGGACAACACCTTAATGAAGAAAGTTTAGACTTGCTGGAAGGAATGAAGCGAGGAAGACATTGAAAATCCAGGTTAAACGGCGTTAGGGAAGTATTTGAACGTAGGGCCTTAATATCCAGGAGCAAGAGCCTTTATATATAGAAGGTATAAGCCACGAAGGAAAAATAAACAGCGGAGTGCTGCAAGATCTTTCGACGTTCAACGTCCTTTACTTATCTGCTAAGTAAAGGACCTTGAACGTCGAAAGATCTTGTAGAAACTCCGTTGTTTATTTTTCCTTCGTGGCTTATACCTTTATTTTATGGATTTATCACGTTCCAAACTTTCGTGATTCAGTTATACATAGATATAGATATACACATTTTCTGTGTATAGTATAATAATAATAATAATAATAATAATAATAATAATAATAATAATAATAATAATAATAATAAACAAGTGTAAAGCTATTTCACGAAACAAGACGGCAACAACAGAAAGGAAAGAAACCTGTCTGAACTTGGTTGCTAAGAAACAATTTCTCTCTCTCTCTCTCTCTCTCTCTCTCTCTCTCTCTCTCTCTCTCTCTCTCTCTCTCTCTCTCTCTCTCTCTTTTCTTTTCTTTTCTTTTGTCATGGAGGTGGCCTGCTAAGGTGTCTGGGTTTGTGTGTAAAAACGATTATTATGACAAGAATACCGCGCTCTCTAGGGAAGGGTCATAAAAATGGTAGGCTGAGTGATAGTGGGTCAGCCTGATTCTCTCTCTCTCTCTCTCTCTCTCTCTCTCTCTCTCAGCTGTCCATTTTAAGTATATTTTGTGTGCGAATTCCCTCACCCTCTTCCTTCTTTCTCTCAGCCCTCCATCATAAGTATATTTTTTGTGTTCGAATATTCTCTCTCTCTCTCTCTCTCTCTCTCTCTCTCTCTCTCTCTCTCTCTCATATTTCTTTCGTTTCACCAAAATCAATTTATGAATCCGTTCTCGACATTTCTTGCAATAATTGTCTGTCTTTTCCTTTTGTTCTGTTTTTGGTTAATCGATCTTTTTATTGTGATTCATTTGGAGTAGTATTTCCTGTCATAAATTGTAGCAAACATGATTATAACAAGGCCAACTTCTCAACACTTTGTCCCATTTTTGCAGTTTTCTCACGGGCGTTACTCGAAATAACTTTCATGTATTTGTGGTTCTTTTCAGTTTTTACTTGTTTGCCAAAAAGTGAATCCATTGTGTTACAGGAAGCTGACATCCCTATTCAGATTCCAAAATGGAATTTATCTTCATGCATTTTTGGGGCGTTTGAAATTCTTGACTTACAAATATATATCACAATACTTTTCAGCATCCCTGTATGGTTTACCAAGCGGTATTATTTTCTCAGTTGTAGAACTTATCTTTGTGGTGAGATGTATTATCTACCAGGGTTTTTTTTTTTTTTTTTTTTTTTGTGTGTGTGTGTGTGCTAGGAGAGGTCATTTCTTAGGTATTACCACGAGGAGCATAGTTTGTGGTGTTTGGAATGTTTACTACCACGAGATACCATGGTTTGCACGATCTGGAACATGATTTCCAACATGTACAGCATGTATCTTATCATGAGAGGATATGGTTGGGTTTTACCATGTATTGCATGTTTTTATTATTAGTATTGTGGTGGGTTTTGGATACTAAGAGAAAACATGTTTTCTGTCATGTTCAGCGTGCCATAAGTACGATGATATTTCATTGTCATATCGTGGTGATTATCAAAACATATATTCTATGGAAAAATATGGAGCGGATTTTTCTTGCCAAGCACAAATTACTAACAGTCATGAGAAGACTTATATCGTGCCATAATATTGAATGTCTTTTTTAATGATTGAAAAAGTTTTTCCATATCAAGCATAAATATTTCAACATCTCGAGTGTCTTTACTGATGCAAATAAATAAATCGGTACATTGAGAAAGAATGCCCGAAAATTATGGGCAATCAGAAATGGACTGACTTGAAATGTAATTATTTTTTTTTATTTGTTGATTAAGTAAGACACATTGAAGACCAAAGACCCTTCTTCAAGAATGACTTATATTTGAGATCAGGGGTTTTCCTTATTCTTTTTTAAGAACAATTTTAAAAAAATTGCTATTGAGAGAAATGCTTTTAATAAATCGTTTATATTTTGTGTAAATTTGATTGTTTCACTTCGGACATTTACACATCAGCTTACGTGCGAATGTCTTGCAATAATGCAGTAGTATGTGGTAAGATAACGAGGGTCTTTGCAACATGGCCATTTTGTTAAACAGCTTGAAAGTCACTGTAGTAACTTTAAATGAAATTAACAACATAGAAAGACTGAAATATCTGAAAACAGTTGACTGTCACCTCAGAGTAAGTAATTAATTGAATGACTAAAATGAGAAAATAACTCAAAATATAAGATATCCATGTATAAGAGTTATCAGAATTGACTTTGGAAATGGTTCATAAATTTTTCCATAAATTACTAAAAATAAGATTTAATTCCCAGAAACGACACATAATACTAAGCTTTTTTTTCAAGCTTTCGCAGACGCCAATATCATCATCAAGGTCTTCGGTTCCTGACAAAAGGAAAGAGACACAAAAAGTGGATGAAGAGAGAGATGGAAAGAAAATAAAAGAACCATAAATATACAAGTAGGTAAAAACGTCGGCTGCCGGAAAGGAGGAGAAAGGAGTGGAAGGAGAGGAAAAGAAAGTAGGGGGGAGGGAGTGAGTGAGAGGTGAGGGAGGGAGGGAAGGAAGGAGAGAGAGGTAGTGAAGGGGGCGAGGGAGGTGAGAAGGAAAGGAAAGAAAGAGACATAGGAGGACGTAGAGGGAAGTTTAAGGCAGATGGAGGATGTGTTAATGTAATGAAAATAAAAAGGATAATTCAAGATGTATGAGTAATATGAAAATGTAAGACTATGGAAGATGAAAATGGAAGTAGATTGATAATGAAGATGTAAGTGGATGGAAGATGAAGATGCAAATAGATGGGAGATGAAGATATAAGTGGATGGAAAAAGATGCAAGTAGATGGATAATGAGGATGTAAGTAGAGGGAAGATGATGTAAGTAGATGGGAGAAGAAGATGTAAGTGGATGGAAAATGAAAATGTAAGTAGATGGATAATGAAGTTGTAACTAGTTGCATATGAGGCTGTAAATGGATGGAAGATGAAGATTGAGGATGATGTAAGAAGATGGAAAATGGAGAAGTAAGTAGATGGATAATGAAGATACAAGTAGATGCACGTATGCAGGGAATTGGAAAGGAAGACATTTTTAAGGAGGGGGGTTGGGGTTGGAGGTGTTGGGTGCTCGCTCCACCCCCTCCCCTCCTCCTCCCCCTCCACCTCCTCCCCATTCCCTCTTGTCGCTTCCCCCTCCCCCTCCAAGAGAGAGATTGGGGTCCCGGGCTGTAAGGACATAACGAGCGATAAGTAATTTATTGTTTTACTGTTGTCGGGGAAGGTTAACACACCGTGTTATAAAAGACCCTTTTTTTATATCTTCTAAAAATATCAATGGTCAAGGATCAGGCCGCCTGAACAGGCGCCCACCGCCACCAAACATGCCCAAAAATAGAAACTTGTGGCCCTTTTTTTATTTTTTTTTTTTTTAGACCGCATTTAAATCCCCACAGGAGTTTAGCGAGACTTTTAAGTCAACGTTGTGTGCATGTGTGTGTGTGTGTGTGTGTGTGTGTGTATGTGTGTGTTGGGGGTGGGGGTTGGGTTACGGGTAGTGATTTAACTTTCTTGAAAAATCGGAGTCTGTCAAGAAGTTCGTCTTCATAATTGTTACTTTCAATGGTAATTATATTTTGCAATTCTATTGATTTGCAGTAATCATTGAGTGAAAACAGCTGTTTTGAAGAAGGTAAAAAAATGCAACTTTCTTTTTGAAGTGCGAGCTACTTTCTAAGGGCGAATATGCATTCAGATAGAGCCACAACATTTTAAGGGAATAGATCAGAAAATCAAAAGACTGTATAGATGATCATAGAAATACAAGTTAATTAATCTCATTAACATTAAAAGTTTTAGTGTACAAGAAAGCGCCACATCTCAGCTTAGCTAATAACGATTGCTGCTCTTATAAAAATGTACCTCTGAATAATGTTATCAGTTCTTACTGACTTGTGAAATATTATGTTCCACTAAACCGTCCTCAGTGAGTCATTTATAATTTGGCTCGAATCTGCAAACTTATTCTCTAAAATCAAACGAACTGCTGCAGAAATTGAAAAGAAATATCTAAGGAAGAGACTTATATGTTGTAAAGCGAAACGTTTGACAGGAATTGAAGTTCTTCTAATAAAGTTAAATTGATAATTTCCGATCTTAATGACATGAGATAGAAAACTAATGACTGAGAACTCATCATTATTTACCAGAAAAAACTCATTTTTAGGTAAATAATCAATAGGCACAAGTGTATAGGGCATGGAGAGAGAGAGAGAGACAGAGAGAGAGAGAGAGAGAGAGAAGAGTAACCTTCATTCTATCCAAGAACACAGAGAGAGAGAGAGAGATAGAGAGAGAGAGGTAACACATTCTATTTCAAGAAACAGAGAGAAGAGAGAGAGAGAGAGAGGAGGGGAGAGAGAGAGGTAACTTCATATATCCAAGGGGAACACAGAGAGAGAGAGAGATGAAGAGAGGAGACGGGAGACGAGAGAGAAGAGAGAAGGGGGGGGGTACTTCATTCTAATCCAAGAACCACAGAGAGAGAGAGGAGATGAGTGAGCGAGAGATGAGAGAGAGAGAGAGAGAGAACCTTCATTCTAATCAAAGAACAGAGAGAGAGAGAGAGAGAGAGAGAGAGAGAGAGAGAGAGGTAACCATCATTCTATCCAGAACAAGAGAGAGAGAGAGAGAGAGAGAGAGAGAGAGAGAGAGAGAGAGAGAGGGGGGGGTAACCTTTCATTCGATCCAAGAACACAGAGAGAGAGAGAGAGAGAGAGAGAGAGAGAACCTTCATTCTATCCAAGAACAGAGAGAGAGAGAGAGGGAGTGAGAAGAGAGATCCGAGAGAGAGAGGAGAGGAGGAGGTAAAACCTTATTCTATCAGAACACAGAGAGAGAGAGAGAGAATGACGACGAGAGAGAGGAGAGAGAGGTAACCTCATTCTATTCCACGAAACACAGAGGAGAGAGAGAAGAGAGGAGAGAGAGAGAGAGAGAGAGAGAGAGAGAGAAGAGAAACCTTCATTCTACCAAGAAACACAGAGAGAGAGAGAGAGAGAGAGATGAGAGAGAGAGAGAGGTAACCTTCATTCTATCCAAGAACACAGAGAGAGATGAGAGAGAGAGAGACCGACACCTGAGAGAGAGAGAGAGAGAGAGAGAGAACCCTTCATTCTATCCAAGAACACAGAGAGAGAGAGAGAGAGAGAGGGGGGGGGTGGGGGGGAATATTCATTCTATTCCAGAACAGAGAGAGAGAGAGAGAGAGAGGGTAACCTTCATTCTATCCAAGAACAGAGAGAGAGAGAGAGAGAGAGAGAGAGAGAGAGGGAGAGGGAGAGAGAGAGAGAGGTAACCTTCATTCTATCAAGAACACAGAGAGAGAGAGAGAGAGAGAGAGAGAGAGAGAGAGATGACAGCCAAGCACACCTAGAAAGCACTTTAAAAGGACGATTACCACACGTCCTTTATCGTTGCATTTGCTCCTTTTCTCTTCGGGCATCCTGCTCGCATTCCGATCTCGTGTAAGGACCTCTCAGCAGGCCCTTCGTCGGCGCATTTGAAGTTCTCCTTGAGGTCCTTCCCGCGCCTGTGGTCGGACGGTGAGGAATCCTATATACGGCAGGTGCTTCCCACCCCATTTTTTCCTTCGCGCCCTAAGTGTCCTCCCATCGCCTTCTTCTTCCTGAAAACATATGGTCCAGTCCGCGTTATTATGATAAGGAGAGTCGCTTCTGATAAAGGAGGAGGAGGAGGAGTGCGGGATGCCACTGATAGAGTTTTCGTGTGCGCTAAGGACCGCTATCCATTGCGACTAAGTGCCGAGCAGAAGTTGTGAGTGCTACACCAATTGGAGGAAAATGCCTCCTCATATCCACTCGAGATGCTTTCCTGCTTTCTTCTGGATTGAATAACTGACTATTTTCACATCTATTGCTCTTTCCGTTACTAGGTTCATTCGTATACTTACTGATACATTTATCTAAAGGCATGTTAAACAACTTTGCATTTAAATTGTTCTCATTCATTTATTAAGTCCCTTTCACCAGAGTTGACATGAATTTGAGTTTCCATATCGTTCCCACTTAGAAATACAGAGCCATTGCCAGTTTTCACTGAGATTCACTTAAAAGTTGATTCCAGCTTAACGGCAGGAAAGAGAAAATGAAATTCCTCCAGTTAAAAAGCCATAATTCATCTCCTGAGAAGGTCCAGAGGAAAATAACCCTTTGATGTATCTGGTACTTATAGTAGGAATTCCGTTTATGTTTCTGCTGTTTTGTCTTTCACTAGATGGGTTTTATCAATGGAAACACTCGAGGCTACAGGCGGTGGAGATTTTATATCTAGATACTAGTAAAACAAAGTTAGTCTGTGTAATTGCTGGAAGTTGTATTGACAACAATAACAGTAATGAATGATGATAAAGAATGACTATATTCACGAGATGATATTTTGGTTGCAGAGGTTAGCGACTCTTGTATATGAAGATTGCATTATTTTATCCACTTTCTTGCATTTTCAGATCGGCAAAAATACTTACATTATCTTTATGTTATCTTTCTAATTGGACAAAGCATTGACCGTTCAAATTTCTCAGGATGAAGCTATTATTAACGATACAGCGACGGATGATTACTTCACATTGATTTTATATACAGCCCTCCACAGGGATAGTTCACTCTCTGGTGGGCCCTTGTTTGTTTTATAAACAAGCTGCTGCTTATATTTTATAACTGCCTTTTAGTGTTTTCTCGTCAGTATCGTAGCTCCTGCAGAATAGGAGTGTCTTTAGTTTAGGCGGTATTTTGTTGTGTAGTCTTGATGCGCAATGTTCAAATGCTCTCTCAGCTGATTTACAATTTGCTCTAGGTTCAAATAGCCTATATGCTTCTCTTGCATGTCTGATCATAATATTAATTTCAGGTCTAAAGAAGCTTAAGCAGTTTCTCAGATATGTTGGTTCGTGTGAAAATGTTACTGCATGCCTGCCCCAGAAAGATAATTTGAACTTAATAAGATATTTACGGTACTGAGCACACCTTTATGCATTTACAAGACAATTACCAGAAGTTTTGAGTTTCTTTAAAGTAAAGCGCCATGTTAAAGTTGAACTATTTAGCATCGATACATAATCCTAAGAATTTATTTGCAGATAAAATAATAGATAATTGCTATCCTATAGATACTCCCAAGTGGCCTCTCATGACCCCATTTACGGGAGAAGTAATTACATAGTCCGAATCATTTGAATTACTCTCTCCTTATGTTGGGGAACGAATTTTGGAGAACAAATCGAACGGTACTGCTGAAGGGGTACTTTGTCATTTTATATCTTCCCGAAAAATGTATTAGTTGCTTCGTTTTCTAGTGTTTCCTTGGAGTAAGAATACTGAAGGAAGGAAGGAAGGAAGAAATTGGCTTGAGATTTTGCCTACTATATATATATACTGAAAATGCAAGAAAGCGGTTAATTACATATTACTGCTACCATCACTACAATTGCTACTGCTGTTATTGACGGTAATGGATGAGGAAATATCATGCAAACTGGATTAAATAAAACAAATCTCTCTACAATTCTGCAACCGTGATTTATTTTAATTTCTTCAATAGGAGAGCAAAATTAGATTCACTATATTCGCGTGCTCTCTCTCTCTCTCTCTCTCTCTCTCTCTCTCTCTCTCTCTCTCTCTCTTCACACGCACACACGGGAGCTTTTTAGAACTATGGAGCGAATGAATGAGCTCCTTGACTCTAGGGAACAGCTCCTTTCGGGAAAAAAAGAGGAGTTATGTCGGGTGTCAGGCAATTACGATAAGGCGGAGTGTGTGTACTGATAGAACAGAATTATCAACTTTAGAGACAATTTGGAAGCTGTCAGGCTATAGAGGTGTCCCAGATAGACAGTAAATACGAAGCTGTTAAGATTCTTTCGAACTTCCTTCTGCTGGCTCGTTGGGGACCTAAGGATTTCAAGAAAGTGTGGAGTCCTTTGGATTCGGTAGGATTGCACTGGATGTCGGCGCTCATTCTTGTTACTAACAGCTTTCTGGCATCGAATGTTGCTAACAGCTTTCTGGCAATGAATGTTCCTAATAGCTTTCTGGCATTGAATGTTGCTAACAGCTCTCTGGCAATGAATGTTGCTAACCGCTTTCTGGCATTGAATGTTGCTAATAGCTTTCTGGCATTGAATGTTGCTAACAGCTTTCTGGCAGTGAATGTTGCTAATAGCTTTCTGGCATTGAATGTTGCTAACAGCTTTCTGGCAATGAATGTTGCTAACAGCTTTCTGGTAATGAATGTTACTAACAGCTTTCTGGCATCGAATGTTGCTAACAGCTCTCTGGCAATGAATGTTGCTAACCGTTTTCTGGCATTGAATGTTGCTAATAGCTTTCTGGCGCTGAATGTTGCTAACAGCTTTCTGTCAATGAATGTTGCTGATAGCTTTCTGGCAACGAATGTTGCTAAGAGCTTTCTGGCATTGAATGTTGCTAATAGTTATCTGGCAATGAATGTTGCAAATAGCTTTCTGACAATAAATGTTGCTAACAGCTTTCTGGCAATGAATGTTGCTAACAGCTTTTTGGCAATGAATGTTGCTAACAGCTTTTTGGCAATGAATGTTGCTAACAGCTTTCTGGCAATGAATGTTGCTAACAGCTTTCTGGCAATGAATGTTGCTAACAGCTTTCTGGCAATGAATGTTGCTAACAGCTTTCTGGCAATGAATGTTGCTAACAGCTTTCTGGCAATGAATGTTGCTAATAGCTTTCTGGCAATGAATGTTGCTAATAGCTTTCTGGCAATGAATGTTGCTAATAGCTTTCTGGCATTGAATGTTGCTAATAACTCTGCGTCGTTGTACGATGCTAATCGATCTCTGGTATTGAATGTTGCTAATATATTTCTAGCATTGTATTTTGCAAACATCTATTTGCCAGTGTAAGTTGCTAACAGCTTTCTGGCACTGAATGTTGTTGTGTGACATTGTATGTTGCTAATAGCTCTGTGGCATTTAATGTTGTTAATGGCTCTGTGGCATTGTATCTTGCGAATAGCTCTGTGGCATTGAATGTTGCTAATAGCTCTGTGCCATTGATTGGTCCTAATAGCTCTGTGACATTGTATGTTGCTAACAGCTTTCTGGCATTAAATGTTGCTAATAGCTCTGTGGCATTGTATGTTGATAATAGCTCTCTGGCAATGCATGTTACTAATAGCTCTCTGGCATTGTATTGTGCAAATAGCTCTCTGGCATTGTAAGTTGCTAATAGTTGCCTGGACTTTTTGTTTTATTTGTTCATGAATAATGATTGAAAATGACGATGGCAGTGATTGTGATGATTAGAACAATCAGTGATGTTATTATCGTCACTATTGGTTGTAACAACAAAACCAGCGCTATCATTACGGCGTTAATGATAAGGTTACTGAAAACAATTTGAAACTCACTCCAAAAATAAATGATTAAGTAAAGCAAGGAGTGAAAAACTCGCTTCATGCTCCTGACGGGAAGTTTTTTTTATTTTTTATTTTATTTTATTTTGGAAAAGGAAATTCGTAGTATATATATATATTGCACGGGATTTTTCCCCTTTTGTCATTTAAATGTGCCCCATAAATTGATTTTTTTTTTCAAATAATCAGTAATTTATGCTGTTTTTTGTACGTAATATATAAATTCAAGTTATTGTTGATCTCTCAGTTTGAAAACCGATATAAGTAGGATGCTTTTGGCAGTTGAGAATGTATTGTAAGTAATTTACAAGTTGCTTTTAACTATTTTTTATTGTTTTCACTGCATTATTCGCCGCATTCCGTTAAACAATGATCAATCATGAAATTTTTCATACTGGTGCGTGGGAGTAATGAAAATTAAGTAGAAAATATGATACTTTCAAGATTTTTAAAACAAAACTCACTATTAAAACAGAGTAAAAACCCCAAATATATTGTGTTTGAATTTTAAGAAATTATAAGTTTTTTATGGGTTTTTCAATAGTATCATTGGCAACCGAGGTTTTAATTATGAAATTAATCAAAACTTGCTATTAAAAAAGGGCAAAAACCCTAAATATATTATATGTAATTTTTAAGAAATTCTACTTTTTTTTGTTTCGTTTTTGTTTAGTTTTTTTTAGGGGATTTTTTTTCCAATAGTATCACTGACAACCGAGGTTTTAATGATTAAACCGCCATTTCCTTGTATGTCAGTAAATTTTTATGTGAACCGGATGGGCAAATTTCGAAGAGTTTTCGACGGTTTTCGGAGAAATACCTGACGACATTTACTGTATAAGCTTTGACCGTGGCTACGGATAAGGAACCGTTCATTTAATATATACTACTATGAGATTCAGGGCCTCTGTAACACGGTTTTTTCGCAATAACTTTTTATCTATGCATTTCATAAATATAACGCTTATTCAGAATACATATTATATCAACACATAAATTTTGAGTTTATTCTGCATTACGTAGGTTGAATAAATTTGGTACTTATAATGTAAAAGTGACCTTTTTTTGAAGACGGGCCAACTTACTCAGAGAAAAGGTTTCGAACGCACTCGTTACGCAACTTATGACAGCATTTCTTCCCTCTTTCTCGATGGATGATTGGCTATACGTAACGAAGGCTAAACCTCTGGCAACAATGACATACAAATTTAAATACAAGCAAAGCAGTACACCTTTATGAACTCTGGAACCTCTCCACTGATAATTTTCATAATGAACAAACCAATAAAATATGTTAATAAATACAAAAACACTTCGATTATTAGTCTGACTCCCAAAATAAGTTTCCAAAGAAATTACAGTCTACTTTATAGGTCACACTCAGATTGACAAGATGTAGGGTATAGTTGGTAATTATCAAAAACATAGTAGACAAGCTTGATTTGATAACTGCTATATCCAATGTCAAGCAATTTTTATTTATTAGCTATCTACCTATTTACTGAAAAAAATAGCCGGTACCGTATATTGGCTTTAAACCTTCACCAATAATTATCGTCAGAATGGTGACTTCATGAGGCTCCACCCACTTTCGCCTCGTTATAATTCAGGATAACACTGAAGGCTACCATGGGCATTGTTGGATTAGAAAATTTAACTTCTGACTATAAAAACTAATTTCTCAAGTAGTTGTAAGAAGTGCTAAATGATCCTCAAGGATCCCAGCAGTTGGCCTAAACGTTTAATTCATGTATATTACTGCTATACTGTTGCGGCACTACTGCTACAGTAGTATTACTACGCTAGCACTGATACCCCACCCACATCTATGTATCGTTCCGCCATTCATAAAGTCTTTGGGTTTCAGAGCCGATGGAATTTCTGTATGGTGGATGGGCGGGGCAACATTTAGTCAAAAGGTGTTTGTTTACCTTGCTTACGTAATGAATGTTTTTCGACTCTTGGCTCGTAATCATTGGCCATGGCGTCGGCTAGATCATTTTTACTCTATAAAAATTAAAACTATCGGGTTTAGGTTATTGATAATGCGGACAAAATTTTGTGTGTGTTTGTAAAATATACATATGTCAACTTTCAGCTACATCCGATGCTTTGACAAGGAGCAAAGTCCAAAAAACTGTGTTACAGAGTCCCTGAATCTCATAGTAGAGTTCGTATCCGTAACAGGTCTACTATAGAACCCGTAGCCCCCCGCAATAAAATTCTACTGATACGGTCGACAGTGCCGATAGCTTTTGTTGACATAGCTCACAAGCAAATAAACTTAAGTGAGTTGAGTAGATATCAGATACAGTGGAGTCAGTTTTTGGTCATTTTGTCTCCTACGTGAATTTTTTTAGATTTCGTCAGTTAGTTGAGTATAGTTAGTTGAGTATATTGGGGTGAGTAATTAACAATGAATACGATTGGTTGTGACACCGTTAGGTCACTTGTTTGACATCTTACGAATAGCCAGTGTGATTTTACGACCAAAGAATTCTTCTTTATACAGGGTGTCCATAAAGTCCCAGTACCATTCTGAGGAATAAATACTTGTAATGGTACTGAGACTTTATGGGCACCCTGTAGAACCGCTAGGTCACTAATGGCCAGTGTGTTTTTACAACCACAGAACCCTTATTTATACAGTGTACCTATCAGATTTCACTGTATGCATAAGCATTCAGTTCGATATGCTGATTTTTCATGTTAAGTCTACCAAGAGTATCCTACCAAGCCAAAATGCCGGAAAATACCAAACTGCCAAAAATAGTTCGAAACTATCTATCTAGATAACTATCTTCCTATCTATTTTAGATGACTTGACAACTGACCACCAAACTACCAAAAAATCCTGATAAATACCAAACTGCCGAAAAATAGCTCGAAACTATCTTTCTATCCAGATAACTATCAATCTATTCGTTTTTGGATAATTTGATTACTCATCACCAAAATACCGAGTTCGAAGGTTTTGTAAATATATTTCAGTCATTCGACATTTTGTTCACGCTCTTAAAGGACTTTTGCAATCCCATACAAGATGTATTTTCGCGATTATTACGCTAACATTGTTTCCAGTGAAAGCTCTGACTTTCTTCCTGTCCAACCCATTGAAAATGGATTAGACATGAATATTTGTCAAAAGTGCGATGGACCTGCATTCAAACTACTAAAAATTAACGAAGAAAGGAT
>NC_087217.1:61606921-61619421 GCF_015104395.2 Macrobrachium nipponense | reverse complement strand
TCGCGGAACTGACACCCCTGCGAAGTTCAAGGTCTGCAAGCAATAAATAAGATTTTTTTTTTTATCTGTTAATCAAAACGTTTGTGTATTTATATAAGTATACATACATACAACACACACAAACACACACACACATATATATATATATATAATATATATATATATTATATATATATATATATATAAATATATATATATATATAATATATATATATATATATATATATATATATATATATACAAGATATACTTTTATATATATATATGATTTTTTTTCTGTTAATCAAAAAGTTTGTGTATTTATATATGTATACATACATACAACACACACAAACACACACACACATATAAAAATATATATTTATATATATATATATATATATATGTATATGTATATATATATATATATATATATATATATATATATATATATATATAAATATATGTGTATGTGTGTGTATTTATATATGTATACAAATTTGGTCTACATAGTTCAGTGTGGGATAAGTCGGCTAACGAACAAGTTGAAATACTTCAGGCACTTTGCATTCAATCATCTTTTGTATTTGATGACCTTATCGGTGAACTATTGCATGGCAATTAGTCGGCTATTGTGGGTCGCAACCATGGTGGCGAAGACTTGCTAAGAACTAGATGGATAAAGCTTTCTGGAGATATGACGTGTTAGAGAAAAACTGCATGATGGAAAATTTATATGAGTAATCTAGTACATAATATTTTGTGATGCTGAGAGTTGTTTAATAGGTGTATTGCATGATACAGAATTTTTGAATCCAGAAACCATTGCAGGAGTAAAAGATTTTTTTAAAACTATTTAATGACCTGGTATAAATGCCAATTATCGTACATGTTTCCAGCCACACAGCTGGTTAATTAAGTGGTTCTTTATCTGATGATGAATTGTTTATTAATATTTAAAAAACAAAATTCATGAAATATAGAAACGATCATGTTTTAAAAATATTCTGCAGTCAAAAGTTTGCATGGTGTGGAAATAGCTCTTTTGTAAGACGAACTTTCCATATTTAATGAAATGTGAAGCGAAAATTGATCCTCATATTTATGGCATAAAACCATTAAATCAAACTCACATAAAAGTGCTAATGATCAATTTGGTTTACCATTACCCAAAAAGGCATCAGAAAAGTGAGAGGAATGTAATTTATTTTAACAACTAATAATTTTCTTCACTATTTTTTAACCACAGAGAATATCAGTTGAAGAAAGTACCATAAAATAACTTGCTATGCTGTCATGTGTGGAATAATGGCCACCTCTGTTATGACAAAGGAAGAAAAGGAAAATTGGTATAACATTAACTTGTATAAAATTGCTTTTTAATAGATATTTAATTAGCCAATAAAAATAAACTAGAGTGAACTGAAAAATAAATACTGCATAGAAGTACGTGAAAGGTAATTAAATTTATTGAGTATATTAAAAGTACTTTAAAGATAAGTAAATTGACTGATTATATTAAAAATATTTTAAAGATAAGTAACTTTATTGAACATACAAAAAGTACTTTAAAGATAAGTAAATTTATTGAGCATATAAAAAGTACTTTAAAGGTAATTAATTTATTGAGTATTGAAGTACTTTAAAGATAAGTAAATCTATTGAGTATATAAAAAATGCTTTAAAGACAAGAAACTTTATTAGTTATATAAAAGGTACTTTCAAGATAAGTAAATTTATTGCATATGTAAAAGTACTTTAAAGGTGAGTAAATTTCCTGAGTATATTAAAAGTACTTTAAAGATAAGTAAATTTATTGACCATATAAAAAGCACTTTAAAGATAAGTAAATTTATTGAGTATATAGAAGTACTTTAAAGATAAGTAAGTTGATTGAGTATATTAAAAAAATGATTGAGTATATTAAAAGTACTTTAAAGATTAGTCAATTTGCGTTTTAGATATGGCTATTTGCATCGACATAGAAAACTCAGGTCAAGATGATTATTGCTGGATATTATGCTATGAATTGTCATTTATTGAAAAATACTTAAAAATTCTCTCCCTGTGGTCCTATTTGACTTTAAAGATTTATATAGGAATGAAAGAATAGATAAGAAAGCAGCGGAATACGAAAGTCAGGTATCGGTGGAATCTTCAAGAAGGGAGGAGTATAGGGTAAAATACCGAATGGGCGACCTCTACCGTAGCGCGACCACCTTCCCGAAAAAGTACTTTAACACGTCCTGTAACCCAAGATAGACATTAGTCAAGAGCCAGTGTCCGTCGAAGCAACACCTCGAGACCTCTAGTTTCCGCTCGAAGTAAGTGTTTTCTCCCAAGTCACAAATCAATGCCATAATTTCCAATTTTCGGGAAGGTGGTTGCGCTACGGTAGAGGTGGCCGCCAGGTGACCATTCGGTATTTTAACTTATTGATATTTCTAACCCCATACTATTTAGTCGGACCTGAGTGACAATACTTTCACCAGAGATGAAACGTGTATTGTGATATCCGTAGATTTTCTCCGCAAATCTCACGCAGTTAGGTAAATGAATAAGGCATGTTTTGCTTACGGGAAAGTTTATTATACAACCTCGTTGATTTATTTGCCTAATTTTATAATTGTATTTCGTCAATATCATATGTTTTAAAGAAAACGTGGCATCTGCTACATGAATTGTTGTTAGCCGACCGAGCAGTGATACCCATTTGCTCATTTTCTGTTTTTATCTATAAAGTAAGACGTAAAAATGAACATAAGAACAAATATTAGACTATATATTTTCTGGACAAAGTGCGCTCCTAGTTGACAGCAGACAAATGGAGATTTTTATGTACCTTTTGTCGATTTCATGGTCATGGGAAGTTTAGTGAGTTTGAATCATGAAATCACGTGTAAATTTTCAATGTTTTATGAGAGAATTTATGGACCATCAAGGTTAACACGAGGAAGTACGTCATGATTCATTTATCTTTCGAAACTCCCCTTGAAGTATTTTGCATTCGAATTTAAAGCCTTCCAAAAGGTTTTACTTCTGGTTAAAAGGATTTATATTCTACGGAAGGGACTCTCTCTCTCTCTCTCTCTCTCTCTCTCTCTCTCTCTCTCTCTCTCTCTCTCTCTCTCTCTCTATATATATATATATATATATATATATATATATATATATATATATATATATATATATATATATGTTTTTTTG
Organism: Macrobrachium nipponense; assembly: GCF_015104395.2. NCBI lineage: Eukaryota > Metazoa > Arthropoda > Malacostraca > Decapoda > Palaemonidae > Macrobrachium > Macrobrachium nipponense. The sequence goes on along the minus strand of NC_087217.1, from coordinate 61,616,235 downwards.
AGGCCTTTAAAACCGATTTCACAATGTAGCCACTTCTAGCTGTATAGAGTAACCTGAGATGACATCGCATCTAAGAAGTATTAGGGTCCCTGATACCGAAATCACAGAGAAACATTTTTTTTTTTTATGTTTTCTTAAATAAAGAAATTCTGAACACTGACAGGAAAGTATGCAGAGCTTTACAAGGCAACAGCATTAAGCACAAAGCCTACTTTTTTGTAAGTGTTGGTCAGGTAACCGCCGTTCGGTTGTTTCTGTCGGCGACAGAGACGGCTGGAACGGCGAAGTGGTCGTTCAGGTGATTCCAGCTCAGCAGACACTCCATGGGTGCCATGACTTTCAGCTATATATTTTAACACTACTGTGGCATTAATTGTCATTATTATTATTATTTTTTTATATATTTTTTTTTTTGCTCTATCACAGTCCTCTAATTCGACTGGGTGGTATTTATAGTGTGGGGTTCGGGATATTGCAATAAATTTATGAATAATATTGATTTATATAGAAAAATATGCATACTGCTATCGTAAAATATGGATATATATCACAATTTCATGTTTACACAACATAATAATAATAAAAACGCAACAAAATAAGCTGGTGGAGCGAAATGCGTCGTCTGCTAGGGGAATGAGATATCTCCGCCCACAGTGCTCTGGGGGAGGAGCCTGGAGGAGCCTGGCCGAAGCTCAGTGCAGTCCGGGAATATGCTTCCGGGTTGCATCCTGCCTCCTTAGGAGTCCATCACTTTTCTTACTGTATGCGCCGTTTCTAGGATCACACTCTTCTGCATGAGTCCTGGAGCTACTTCAGCCTCTAGTTTTTCCAGATTCCTTATCAGGGATCTTGGGATCGTGCCTAGGGTTCCTATGATTATGGGTACAATTTCCACTGGCATATCCCATATCCTTCTTATTTCTATTGTCAGGTCTTGATACTTATCCATTTTGTCCCTCTCTTATTATTATTATTATTATTATTATTATTATTATTATTATTATTATTATTATTATTATTATTATTATTATTATTGAACAAGTCTACGGGGGCCACTGACTTGAAATTTAAGCTTCCAAAGATTGTGGTGTTCATTTAAAAGAGGTTGCGAAAGATAACAGGAAACCCAGGAAGAGGAGATCAGTTATTAGAAAAGGGAAACTATAAAATGATCAATTGGTAAATAAATGGATAATAATATAAATAAATCATTGCCATTGTTTGAAGAACCAGAATGATTCAACCCGGTAGTGTCCTGGAAAGTGTTTGAAACCTCGTTAAATTTTGACAGGTCGTTTTTCCAAATTTTTTCGCTGCTTCAAGAGATTCGCGGAGAACATTTCCCGAAACTGAATTTTTAAAGCACCGTTGCAAAGTTTTTGAGAATACATATGTCAGCGGTTTTCACGCCTGGCAGAAACTTTATTAAAAAGTTAGTTTCTGGTTTGCAGTGGTTATCATTCATAGTCCAGATACCCTTTATGTGTTTAGACTTACTCAGATGTTGAATAAGTCTAAAGTTATAAAGGCAACGTTTTAGCTGCTAACCACATCATTTATCCATAAGGAGTTTCATCCGTTGATTTGATGTGAATGAAGGGATGACTGATAATAAAACTTAAAAAATTCATGCTTCATTGTTCTTGCTTGTGAAAATCATTCTTGAAAATGTATACATAAAAATGGGAAACATTATTGAAAAATGGGAAACACTATCTAATAGCCATTATTTATTCATGTATTTTATATTGGCATTAACTGTTTTTTTTGAGTAATTTGTTTATTGAATGGATAAGCCTAAGGATATCAGAGGACCATTCTTTTGTGATAGGTAAGACAAGGATCTCAGTTATGCCGTAGTGTACTATTCATGGACAAGTCATTGACAGCATGTCTTTCAGATTTACACATGTATAAGTTCTTCGCGCAATTGTTTTTAATCATTGCTTTAATTTAGTGATGATGTTACCATTTTAATGAGTATTTGAATATTAATTTTTTTTAATTTAACTTTGTTTATGAAGCTATAAAGTGACACTTGGATGAAAGTGGTCTTGTTTCAAATTTTTTCAGCCATAATCCACTGTGACTTCAAGAACTATTTCTGGTTAATCTTTTATATCCTGTTTACAGATATCCGCCATCAAGACACCAGGAATCATTCAAGGAACATCATCGGGAATTACTCAGTTATTTCGTGTTTTTTGCCATCTGAGAAGACCGGCATTTTTAAAACATACTTGTTTAGTGGCTTCAAAGTCTTTTCATTCTACCGTGACTCTTTAGAATTTCGTCACAAAGTCACCTAGAAAACATTCATGTCATTTTGTTCAGATCTTTAGAAAGTACAAAACGGAAAGAAAGTGATAATTCGAGTACGTTCAGTGCCCAGCATACCAAAGTCCAAAATTATCGTGACAAAAAACGTGATTTTTTAATGTCAGCTGCAGCTGTGATCATAAAGCTGTGATCCCTGCTCTCCCAAGAAAGTTGGCACATCTCCGTATCAGCAAGTAGAATGATCTATTCACCTGAATCAGGCAGATAATGGCGAGGATGGAATCGCATTCCTTGAGAAAGATAAGATTCGTCGTGTTGTTGCTCAGCTTATACTTCCTGGCACCACCCGCGAGTGCCATGGGTCAAATCGAGTGCTTGTGCCTCTGCCAGATGATATATGACGTCGCCACAGCCAATAGTTGGCAGTCCATAACAATCGTCTTCACAGATGAGGAAAGTAAGTTGGATTTTTTCCTTTTTTTTTATTTGACTGTACATTATTCGGAATTTATCTCTCTATTGTTACTGTTGTCTTCACTGGCGGATGGTTGGGGGATTTTCTTCATTTTGATAAGATTGTCAGAACATATAGAACTGGAATTTTTAAGGGCGGTCATTGTATAGCGTATATTTAGTATTTCTTTTATTTCATTTTGCGTGTTAGTAACTACAGCTCAGATGAATAAGGGTAATTCTACCAAGATATCTAATACATTTAGATATAGTAATTTTGTTCTATTTACTAATTTGAAAGGCCTGTTATGTTATGCAACCCTTTTCAATATAGTTCATCTTTAGTCAGTCGTTGCAAACTTTTTCCTTGCTTAAAATCAACTCTATATCACAGGCAAAGATCCTCCACGTCATATTCCTACTGTTTCCCTTATTTCATGAAGGTGTTTTCCTCATAAGTTTTTAATTGCTACAAAAATAAGAATAACTAAGAGCCACGAAACTGTTATATATGCACAATTGCCGGCGGTATAAGAACAGAAAAAGTATTTTAAGTCTTATCTCATCTGCATAAAATTGTGCAAGTTTGATTTTCAACTTCAGCACTTCCAATCTCCCTTAATCGACGATGCCTCACCTCCGTAACACTGTCCACACTAGACCTTTATAAGTGTCCCACGAGGAGCATAATTAATATCCCGGACACAAAAAAAAAAAAAAAAAAAAAAAAAAATCTGAAACGGGTATATGCGCATTCCGACAACTCAGCAGTCAGCACACTGTTTGAAGTGTCTCAGACCCACAAGAAATCAACAAGCAAGCTCTTCTGAAATCACCTATTTCAGTTCTCATAAGAAAATGACTAAGGCTTTGCCGCCTTTAACTACGTTTAGATGGATCTGTCGCTCAATTTAGGTCCCCGATAGTATCAGGCAATCTACTATTTTTGTATGACGCATGAATATCAGAGTACGTAGACTAACGAATATATTTGCTCCGGTGACTAAGAAGTATTCTATTATAATCTCTTCATCATGCAACGCTAAGACTGTACAAACAGTCGTAATACCGAGGTAAGTGACCAAAATACCTATTCTGGTCTTTATCTCTTTTATCATATCCCATAACGTTAGCAGCAGAGATATACTGAACAAAGTTACATGCTAATTAGCCTTTTTCGTATCTTTTTGTATAAATGTTAACGCGAGGTATCGCCTTTACCTGTCCGTAGAGGGGGGGGAATGAAGAAGGAAGTACTTAGGAGAATATGCATGAATATAATACCGTTAAAAGATAGGAGATTGTAGTAATAATAAGAGTACGTCTCGGAAAGTCCATAAAGTAGGCTTTTCCCAGTCACTGTAATCTCTTGAGGGAATCCCTCGTATGAAGTGAAGGACATTTTCATACAATGATTTTAAGCATTGGGCAGGAATGTGCAAGTATTTTTAAAGACTAACGAATTTTTCATGTCTGTATATGTATATATATATATATATATATATATATATATATTATATATATATATATAATATTAATCTATATATAGATCTATATATAGTCTATATATATACTTATATGTATATATATATCTATATATGTATGTATGTATGTATTGTATGTATGTATGTATGTATGTATATGTATATGTATGTAGTATGTATTTATGTATTGGAAATTTCGCTACGTATTTGTATTAAATATTTCACGAGCAATTTTCCAATATTATGTCTTCACGGGCCCTTTGTCATAAGGCCATAAGTAACCGAACTGTTGTGAAATTTTAATGGGAATAGAAGGTCCTGTTATGGACCTCTGGACACGATGTTATTAACCGAATGCAATTAGGTGAATGCTAATTAAAAAATATATATATATATAGGGTGTAAACCTGATGGCAATTCTAATTCGCTAAATGGATTAGTAAGTGAGTGGCATTTGTCCCAGCTAAAAAGACAGGTTTAACTAACTAACTCTCCTCTCTCTCTTCTCTCCCTCTCTCGTCTCTCTCCTCTCTCTCTCTCTCTCTCTCTCTCCCCTCTCTTCTCTCTCTCTCTCTCTCTCTCTCTCTCTCTCCTGATAGCAACGTTACTTCGCGTAAATCAATTAGTAAACATGACTTCTCTCTTTCTCCTTTGTATGACGCTATTATACACGACAAAAAAAGATAAAAAGAGAGAGAGAAAAAAACTTGGTGAAGATGGAAGAAGCGTAATTTTTTCTGTAATATCTTTTTTCCTTCAAGCAGTTGACTAACTAACATTCTTGCAAAGTGGCTGTGTATGAACATTTACTTGGAACTCTGCTTTGTTGCAAGTCGAGAAAAAAAAAAAAGTGTCGAAAGGGGCCTGAATAGGAGTTAAAACATATAACTGAAGTTCCTACGCATTTTTGTCAACATTTTTCGCCAGACTTGTTCTTAATAGGAATATTGTGAAGATAGATTTTTGCATTTTGTGCAAGTATCTGACTGAGTTATTTTGTATACACAAACACACACACACACACACACACACACACCCCTTCTAATTTCAAATGTGAAATATACGTAAATATATGCGTCCACGAATAGGAATAAAGCTGGGAAGAAGAAGAAGATATGCCTATGCCCTGTTCAGTCTCATACAACTCCAATGTTACGTAACTAACCCAGTTATTGTGAAACGGTCATGGATACGAGATATAAGCAAGCTCGTATGCTGCCTTTGTTTATGGTGACAGTACACCGTGTTAACGAGAATTCACCACAGCAGGTGGTTCATAAGTTATAACCTCTTCGTTAGGTAAAGAGGCTGTCAGTTTCGTTAAAAAGGTGATTAAAGTGATCCAAAGGGAGGTAATGTCGGCCTGCATATTTGTGTAATTGATTTTATGTACAGTTGCGACGAAGAATATTGTCTGTCACTAAAAAAAAAAAAAAAAAAAAAAAAAAACGCTTTCTGGGCTTCGTTCTTTGATGCAGGGTGTTCCAGTGTCGTCGTGCATTTATTACGAAATTGATTGTTCCTGCGGCTTAGTAGTTCTTGATGCTGTAACCGTCAAATTACGACGGTGAAGTATCAGACAGTTTCCAGCTGTTTTTGCATACCAAGAGCAGAGTGTCTTCTTTGAGAGAAATATATTCTTCAGGTGGTGTAGTTTTTACCCTATTTTGACATACTCTTTGTACTTTTATTATATTAATTAATGAACTGTTCCTCATTGCGTTTTGGGTGTATTGGCTTTAATACTTCCACAGATAAACACGCAAGCGCGAGTGTGTCCACACATTTATATATATATATATATATATATATATATATATATATATATATATATATATATATATATATATATATATATATATATATATCAAAATGACACAAAAGCAAAGTGAAACAACGTAGTGGATTGTTAGGCCTTTCGACACACGGTCCTTTACTAGCAGTTAGGTCGAAAGGCTTTTCATTCTAGGCATTTGCCTTTGTTTATACATTCATCACGTACCATACATTATATACATATATATCATATATATATAGATATATATATATATATATATATATAGATATATATATATAGATATATATATAATTATATATATATATATCTTATATATATTATATATATATATATTAAAAAAAATTGCGTTAGTGTGTTTCTTTCGTAAAATTTTTTAGCTCTGCCCATCTCAGCTTTTCTTCGACTCTTGAAAGAGGCCTCCTCTTTTTCTGCACCTGTTGATTGGTATTCAATATGTCTGTCTATTGACACCTACTTTAGTTTGCATGAAAGCCGTTCATTTATTTTCTGTAGTGTCCCCTTTTTTTATTTCCTATTTCATTCTGGGAAGTTTAAGATGCCTTAACTATCCTTTGTATTTCCCGTTTTCATTTACACTATTCGATAGTGTGTCATTTATATATTGCCGTTCATATCATAGTATTCTCTCCTAAACTTTTCCGTAGTGGTTACGTGGTCATTATAAACATATTATTGTTTTTGTCATTTGCTTTTCATAATCAACACAAGAATTTTGGTAATAATTGAAAACTTGTCCCTTTCCGATTTTAAAAAAAGTTACTCTTCGCTCCCGGGTTTAATTCACTACCATAAGAAAATCATATATCGTACCGGCGCTATTGACCGTTGTAACCGTCACGCAAGATGACTTATAGTCAGTCAAACAATCAGCCATTTATTGTTAAATAAATATCTGAACGGCCCAGCACATTACCTACAGGACTGAATAGTCTTCCATGGTATTTACACCCACTCATCCGGTGGCTCTGGTCACCCATGGCCGCTGGCTCCACTCTCAATCTGGATCTCTTAATGAACACATTATCTTTCCATATCATCTTCAGTCTCCTCACCTGACTCCTCCACTTTATTTGTCTTTCCATAACCATTGGGCATTGTACCCTCCTCCATTCTAATCATATGTCCTGCCCAACGTATCCTCTGCGATCTTGTAAATGACATATTAGCGGTTGTCTGGTTAAGTCTGGTATTTCTTCGATGTGTCTTTTCCTCCAAACACCTTCCTTTATATTGCCAATGGGATGTGTTATTCTACGCAAAATGCTGTTTTCACAAACAAGTATTCTCTGTTCTTGAGTTCACTCAGCGTCCAGATCTCACAACCATATAGTACAGATGGCCTGGTAATGGTGTTGTTAATTCCTAATTTGGTTGACATTGTGATGTTTCTGTTCTTAAAAGATGATGTGGACTGAAAAAGCATCTGTTTCCTGCTGTAATTCTACCCAGATCCTTTCTCTCTCTCTCTCTCTCTCTCTCTCTCTCTCTCTCTCTCTCTCTCTCTCTCTCTCTCTCTCTCTCTCTCATTTCTGGATGTTAACCTACTTCCTAAATATCTAAATTCCCTCACTTTTTCGATGTCTGTTGTTGTTTTAGATTTATCTGATCTTATGCCAGCACGGGTTCTTGCTCATAGAGCAGCCCTTAAAAATTCGATATCTACCATATTTTGTTGTTGCTATTGTTGTTGGTTGTTCCTTGACACATTTCATCATTTTGGTTTTACTTCCAATGATCTCCAGTCCTACTCTGGCAGCAGTTTCTTTGGGCGATATATACAAACGTTCTCTATTTTGTATATTTATGCCTAAGGTATCAGCATCATCTACAAACGCAATTGTATCTCCCAAGATGACCCAACCATTAACTTCTTTATTTTCTCTAAAATTAGATTAAACCATGGTATTTTTCTACTTAATTTTTTAGACCATTTTATTTTTTACGTCATTGATAAATAAACTCTTCCATGAGAAAAATCTCACCAGAGCTGACGCTCCCTAACAACTTCCTCGCTAAGAAATGTGAACTACTTGTTTCAGGTATTGATGCGAACCTCCATCCTATAATAAATTCTTATTTATATTTTGCAAGCTTGCGCAACCAAATAACGTACATGCCATAGGATATAACGGTTGTTTTTCGTCATTTGCAATCAATCCAATCGTATATTCGTCTTTGAAGTAACAAGTTTGCTGTTCAGTGTTATTAGCAAGATTTTTATTTTTTATGAGGGAAAGTCTGGGTGGGGTCGACGAGCCTTGATTCTGAATGAAATTGGGATTTACTGGTAGTTTGTTGTTTGATAAGTAACCCCTGTATGAGAGAGAGAAGAGATGACGAGAAGAGACTGGAGGATGAGCGACCCGAGAGAGCAGGAGAGGAGTCGATGAGACTGCGCGAGAGCCTGAGAGGATGAGAGAGAGAGAGAGAGAGAGAGAGAGAGAGAGAGAGAGAGAGAGTAACTGCATGGTGCTAACGATTTTGATTATAGGCATTTAGTTGCCATGTCTTCCTGTTATAAATTGCCTCCAATTTTGACATCTGTCTCTCCTTGCAAGATATATCGCCTATAAGAAAAATGAATTAACTATTCAAAACGTGTGAAGGAGTCCTTCTTGCAGCACCAAAGCACAATTTGTCATGACCAACTCACGTGACGGGAGTTTTAGCAACAAAGGAAGCTTCTGTCACGTTCCAATCGACATCACGAGTGTTCCATGCATGTGCAGAAAGCAGTTCATTTCTCCAGGTCACGTGTAGCTTTTTGATATGACCTGGAACGAAGAGGGTCTCTTTTGGGTGACGTAGTAAAGTTGCGGCTTTTCCGATACCTATTTGTCGTGGAGTGATAAATTATAATTGTTTGTGTCAGTTAGCTGACATTTAGTGGCGAGTTTTTTTTTTTTTTACTCTAGACATGGAACGTCAGCAAAGCTTGGATAAATGGCTGTTGAGAGTAAGAGTGAAACTGTGTAGCCTACGATGCATTGTTGATACGCTGGGTTGTTTGACCTCTAGTGAATATTCTTTGGATTTTATGTATTATCCATTTTTCAAGTTATAACGAAAATTATTCTGGTTTTTGTCTGTGAATCTTTCTTTGTAAGTGTGTATATAAACTATATAGTAAACGTTTGCAACAGCACACTTGCAGCAATAGTAAGAATAGTAAAACGTATTCGAAACATAAAAATAAAGCCATCATTACGGAATATACAATAAAATAAAACTGCATACCGGTTAGTATGTACAGATTTATCGGTTTACGTATGAGTGGA
>NC_087217.1:61581921-61601921 GCF_015104395.2 Macrobrachium nipponense | reverse complement strand
TAAAAATAATATAAACGTCGAGTTAGTAGTCGTAATATTCAGGATTTTTACTATAATATAAGACTGTGAGGTTGAACTTTGAGGCCAACAAGGAATTCTACTGTTTGATTGATTGATTGATTGATTTATTGTGTGAAACTAGGAATTTCGTTATCTCGATTTTCTGTTATTCGTAGACAATTGGCTTCTCGTACGTTAAGCTTTGAATGTCACCACCATGGTAATCATAGGAGACATCGTCAAATGTTAATTTGGTATTTAGTAATTGTCTGTCAGTTGGAAGCTTGAAGGTAACAGGAGTTCGTTTAAGCGTTCACCGAGGTCGTACGGAGGATGGGCTTTTATTTGATTACATGTTAATGAATAAGTTTATAACTGCAGGACAAAAGAGTGTAATTATCAGGAAAACGAACGAAGTACCAATTATCTTCCATTTTCTCTTACTCGGGGAATAACTCTACAAACTACTTTGTTGCAGTTGTTGTTCTTGTTGGGGGATGGGTGCAGGAAAGATCTATGGAAGAGCCTACAAAGTCTGAAGAAGGTAAAAAGTCTTAAAAAGGTGTTTCACTTTGAGTTACAGATACAGGAATTTCAGAATAGGGGATTCATGATTTATTTATGAGAATGAAAATGTAAAAAGTAAATAATGTGCATTGTTAAACAGTACAGAAAAATGATTTATAGTAAAAATTTAGTGCATTTGTTTTAATTTTTGTTGGTGAAACAAGGTTCCATTTGACCATAGAATTTAGCATGATTTAATTCATGTTCAAAGTTGGAAATATAATGTTTATAACTTATGCGTGAGGGGAAAATCTTGCACGCGTCCGGAGTAAGCTGGAGGTCGGATCACGACTTGTTTTCTTAATACGTATCGGAAAAACAGCAACACTATCCAAAGCTGGCGATGTCACAAAAGGGAATGAATGAATAACTGTGTAAGAGTACTTTACTACTGCACGAAGGAATAGCCGTCAAATCACAGGCATAAAGTCTTGTTGAATATCTGAACAATAAAAGGAAGCACCTCAGTGGCGTGGTCGGTATGGTGCTGGCGTGCCACCTCGGTGGCCGCGAGTTCGATTCGCGGGCATTCCATTGAGGGGTCAGAGCTGTGTATTTCTGGCGATAGAAGTTCACTCTCGACGTGGTTCGGGAAGTTACGTAAAGCTGTTGGTCCCGTTGCTGAATAACCACTGGTTCCATGCAACGTAAAAACACCATACAAACAAACGATAGAAAGGTAAATACATCAAGAATAGAGCCCTAGTTCGTAATGACTGATATTTTTAGTATTTCCCTCTAATTCCCATCTTGCATCTGTTTATCCAGGTCTTAAAATAGCTTTCCTCTTTTACATCGTAAGGTAAAAAAGTTTGTTTTGTAATTAATCCCCACTTTTCTTCCTTTTTCACAATAGAAATACGTTTCAATCTCTTGACTCGATCATCCCGCATAACGCAATATCATTTCACTGGCCTTTGAATGCGATAGGTCGTAACGTTCTAATTTTTCATTCATTGATTACTGAATAATGAATTAAAATGCTGGTCATACATAGTAGCGTAATAGTCTAGGACTCTAGGTATATTTCTCATTATCTGATTCAGCTGAATCAAAGCGACGTTTTTACTATAATAGCAGCGACTCTTGTAACTGCCATTCACACACGCCTGTAATTTGACGACCATAGTCTATTGCTGTAGTGGAGTACTGTTGTCAAATTCATCGTTCATAGGCTCTCGTGTCATCGCCAGATTCTCTAATAAGAGAATGAAAAATATGTCTTCATTCAGACTCTTGTTTACTCTATCATTTTGTCCTACAGTTATTACTTGTTAATATGTAATTGAATGAAATATGTCGCCTGTATAACCTTGGTGGAAGTGCTGCTATTATCTTCGCGCTTCTGTGTGACTGACAGTTACCGAATGCCAGGGTAATAATTGATGGTGTCCCCCATGAATATTGTGGGCATGACTGACGTTTGTCGACATGATATTCTGACGACGGCTTCTGCTATTATTCCACATATATGTTGTTGATTAAAGATCTTCCTGGTCCTTTTTTTTATGGTATGATAAATTCAAGGGTATCCCTCTTTCCCGCCGTTTCGGGGCAAGAAGCCCTTCGGCATCAGTATTCATAGGGGTCCTTCCGAATCGTTGGCCCGCGTATGAGAGGTGGCAAGTATCGCAGTGCCCGTACCTTGCCCAGGCCCGATTATAGTAAAAATAAACGGGTAAAATGCTCTTGAATTCGGTACATTCCCAGATCATGAGAAAGGGTAACGCCATTTCATTTACCTTGTCAACCAACTCGTAGAAGCCAAAATTGCAGTTGTGTTCTTATTGAAAATTATGTTAATTTCCTTATAAATTATTATTTGAGATGAAAAGGAAACAAGATTAATAGAAAGGAATGACACCCAAATAGGTCATCTTTATTATTTTATGAATGTAACCATGGGAAAAGGTTTTAAGTTACTGTAGCCTAGCATACTCTTTTTGTGTTCAGCTCATAAACAAAGTATATGAAAAATGGTCGGTAACGGTCCTCGCACCTGTATGAACACTAGAAATAAGTTCAGTACGGTGCTTAAGTCTCTCTCTCTCTCTCTCTCTCTCTCTCTCCTTCTTCTTCTTTCTCGTCTCTCTCTCTCTCTCTCTCTCTCTCTCTCTCTCTCTCTCTCTCTCTCTCCATTTCACCTGCGATTTCCTTAACAATGACAATCAAAGCTGCATAAGGAAAATACTGGAGACATCTATGGCTAGAAAAATAATTTTGATATTAAGTTTATTCTAAAGTTACGTAATCAAACAACTTTATTTGGTTATCCAGCTGTTCCATATTTCTCTAAGCCAACCACTGCGTTGCTCAGCGATTTTTTCCCAGTTATTTTTGAAGTAAAAAAGAAAACGATGGGTAGTGTTACCTGTGCACCTGGCATAGTGCACTGTAGGCATTAATGAAGGGTCCTTGCAGCGTCTTTTCAACCCCAAAGTTACATCTTAAGATTCTTGTACTTCATATTCCTTCCTAGTTGGACGGATGGGTTACGTGCTCGCCTACCGATTCGGTAGTCGCGAGTTCGATTCGCCGCTCTGCCAACGTGGAATCAGAGGAATTTGTTTCTGGTGATTAGGAATTCGTTTCTCGATATGATGTGGTTCGTATTCCACAATAAGCTGTAGGTCCCGTTGCTAGGTAACCAATTGGTTCCTAGCCACGTAAGAAAAAAATTGACAGTTTAAATCTTATAAATCAAATCAGAAATAAAGGAAATGTTCACATCCAATGAGATAATCGAAGCTAAACGTCCCACTGCGTTCCTAATTCCACCTGCTCGGAATCCCACGCTATTTGACATTCCTCCTCACCCGCCCGTTAAAGTAATCATCAAGTGTGCACGAATAAAGAACAAAGGAAGAATGACAGATAGGCAATGGCTCCTAAAGTCACCTAACTTATCGTGTCAGCAGCGAACTCCCCCCTCCCCCCTACTCGTTAATAAAAGTAATTATCAAGTATGCATGAATAAAGAACAAAGGAAGAATGACAGATAGGTAATGGCTCCCAAAGTCACCTAATTTATCGTGTTCCAGCAGCGCGCCCCTCCCCCCACCTCCCCCCCTCCCCCCTCCCCAGCCAGCAACTCCCCAGCTTCACAAGAAAAGACCGTAACGAGAAATGAGACACCGGTAATATCCATTATCAGTGACAGCAAGCTTAGTAAGATGTATCATTCCATCGCTTGATATTAATGGCGGCAGTCAGCTAAGGAAGTGAATGAGGAAATCCTCAAAGGATTATTATTATTAAAAAAAAAACATCCACAGCTGGTTATGTCAGGCCATACATAGGGTGATAAGGAAAGAAGGTTTTAAAATAGTGACCTTTTCCCGCGCTACAATTGTCGGTGAGGATTGTAATATGGAGCAACTGTGCATCATTGTTAGGGAGGCTGGCCTCCTCAGTAAATTTTAAGTTGCACACGTATGCAGTATGTGTATGTATAGGTAGTATATGTGAATAGTATGATTATACAGTACATTATATAATACTTATGTAATAAGTGTGCGTGTATAACTGAATCACGAAAATATGGAACGTGATGAATAATGAAATGAAGGCAAATGCCACGAAGGAAAATGAAACAGCGGATTGTGTTAGGCCTTTCGACACAATCAAACTGTACACAACGGTCCTTTTACGAGCAGACTGTTGTGTCCAAGGCCTTTGTATTGGCCTTCGTTGTGTCCTCTGTTGTGTCGAAAGGTCTGGCACCACACCCTTGTTTCACTTTCTTCGTGCGTGGCATTTGCTTTTACACACACACATATATATATATATATATATATATATATATATATATATATATATATATATATATATATATATTTGTCATATGAAATTACTTTTAAAGTTATTCGTTCATATTTTGTTTCCTTTGTTTTTTGTTAGGCATCCATAACCTAGGTGTTGTGACGCCAGTTTTAGTAGCTATAATCAGTCAGTCAATCTTGCGGAGAGCAGAAGCTATTACTCGAGAAATCAAATCGACCTTCAAAGGGAACTGATTTTGCGAGTTGAATTTCTTTTAGATTTAACGATATTATGCTCTATATCGCTTAAATTCTAGCTTAGCAAGAGACCTTCTTGTGTTAAATGTCCAAGTGCTTTGATAGCAACGCCAGTGAAATCTAGATTCTAAGTAAAAAACGTTTTTATTCGTGCTTAGGGGTTTACTGAATGAATGCGAAGGCGGAAGATAAGAGATTTATTGAATGTAGACTAAAGACCCTCGAATGAAAAAGGCCCTTCAGTGAAAATGGACCCAAAGTGACACCTGTAAATGAAATGGCCTCTTAAATGAAAAAAATCATGTGAAAGACCTTAATTAAACGAGTATGTCCTTTAATTATAAAACTGCCTTAAATGAAAGACATCCTTAAGTGACAAAGGCCTTGAATGAAAGAAAAGCTCTAATTGACGAAAATCTTAAATGCAAAATGACTTTAATAAAAGCAAACTAGAGAATTAAATGAAGACCCTTGAAGGAATGAAGACCTTCAATTAAAAGACAGATGGTTTCAAAATGTGCTCAGTGTACTTCGCACGGCTTACTGTAGGCAGTAATTAATTAATTTTTTTTAATTTATTTTTTTTTTACCTAGTGGCCCTCCTGCCGCAGCTGCGTTGCTGTCGGCTTTTTGTCTTTCTTCCTTTCCCTTGGATCTGTTGCCTCATAGCTGTCCAACTTCTTTAACTTGTTTCAATTTTCACCTCTCGCCTTAGAGCAAATCCTTGCTATGCTTTCTTATGTGACCTTTGTGTCTTAGTTGGTAGCTCCATTGAATTCCTCGAACTAATACAAGAACACTTGGCAATGAGTATCTAGTATACGCCTCAGGTAAAAGCCAAAAAGCTCTTAGGTAAATAGTTCGACGCAGACTGGCAAATTTTACCAGTAGTGATGTTGAGGTCTATACTTTTTGTTGTCTTTATTTGTCCGATATGCATATAAGAAGACTTCAGTGGATTTTTAACAAGATGAAAAAATCCGAAATTCTGTAAGATGAAATAAGTTAAGATCGGGGTTTTGCCATAAATTTGGAAACAGTGGAGAATAACGTTTTATTTAATTGGAGCCATTTTGAATTTTTGCCATGAAAAATTACCCATTGCTGATAGTGTCCCCATTTACATTTCCATTATAAAATCACCAAACATACCGAACCAAAACGCGTACTATACATCCCCAAACCAACATTTACTTCCTCCGGGATTTTGAAAACGAAAGACTCACTCAGCATACAAGCCGTAATTATAATATACCATTGAATCGGAATTATGCAAAATACAAAAGCGCCCAGAGGCCCCACATCTCAATGAGGGCTGAACATTCTACGCCCTACCCACTAAAAAAAAAAAAAAGTTTCTTATCCAAACCTACTTCTCCTCCAAAAGTTTGATCACGTGCTGTCTGTCAGTCACGAGCCTCTAATACCTTCCGTTAACCTTTTCGTAGAAATAGAGCCAACATTCTTTTGTGTAATCCTGCTAACTAGCGAACAGACGGACAGACATACAAGCAAATCTAAACAAGAACATAACCACCTTAGTAGCAGAAATAATAAAACGTAACCAAGTCGGGAAAGACCTGGCGAAAAGGGTTTTCAAATCTAGCTTATGTTGCTGGGTCATATGATGACGTCACAGTACTTCCTCTGAGGTCATGCAACCTTCACTGGGCTATGTAGAACAAAGTAATTACTTTTATTATACATTTTGTAGCAGTTCAGAACAAGTATATCATTGGCAGTCATACGTTATACAATGCTCCGTTTAATTACGAGTGTATGTTAAGCTAGACTAGAAAGAAACAGTGACATATAAGAAGTGGTCGGTATTGATTAAGCTTTAAGTAATTGCTCATCTTACCTTTACGTTACTCTCTCTCTCTCTCTCTCTCTCTCTCTCTCTCTCTCTCTCTCTCTCTCTCTCTCTCTCTCTCTCTCTCTCTCTAACATACCCGTGCAAGTCATGCAGCATAGACGAAGGCATGTTTCTCCTTGTCTACTGTTCTTGGTCGCATTAAAAAGGAACCACTTTGTGAAAATTTTATGAACACTCCAGGACTCTCGTGATTCGAAAATTGACTGAGATTCGACGTTTTCATTACGGTATACTGTCTTTGTGGCGCTGGAACATGCCTTCAGTAGCCTCGGACTCCTCTGCTAAGTAACCGTTATTAGGGTGGAATTCCTGTATGTTCATGTTGCCTAAGTGGAGTGGCTTAATAACTGGAGAGTGGAAGTGCTTTTAAGAGTACTCACGATAGTTATGAATTGTGTGTGTTTGTGTGGTTCCTCGTCGGACAAGTGGATTCGCGCTCGGTGGTCCGAAGGTCGATTCTCGGCTCGGCCAACGCGGAATCAGAGGAACTTATTTCTCGTGATAAAAATTCATTTCTCGATATAATGTGGTTCGGATCCCACAATAAACTGTAGGTCCCGTTGCTAGGTGACCAATTGGTTCCTACCCACGTAAAAAACATCTAATCCTTCAGGCCAGCCCTAGGAGAGCTGTTAATCAGCTCAGTGGTCTGGTTAAACTAAGATGTACTTAACTTATGTGTTTGTACAGAAGTAAAATTCTGTCCACCACCGGCAACCGTGCTTCCGTTTCCATGGAAACTACGAACAAGTCACAATTATTACAATTTATTTGTTCATTTTCTTCTTACCCCTTCAGTTATTTTATAAAATTCCAGATTCTAAATTGTAGATTAGTATTTCAAATTGATATTTGTGGGGAAGATGAATTTCTAGTGCTTGGTTTTGGTCGTCATCTTCAAGAAAAAAAAGAGGTAAGGTTTTTTGATTCGGTGAAAAGTATGCTAATTTCTTTTTTTTTTTATTCATGAAAGAAAGCTATTGGCGTAGAATATTTGGGTAACCATTTCAATCACTGGGGATGGGGGCTGGATGGCGGTTTTTTTTTTTTTGTGGGGGGGGAGGCGTATCTAATCTTTGGTTGCACGACCTACTTTTTCTTTTACTGTAATATTGTGTATATGTGTTTATTGTAATGCAGATTATTTTTTTGCATACCGTTTACATTTTATAAACTGCAAGACTGATCATTTTATGTACTGCAGTACAGATGATTATTTACTGAAATATAAACATTTTTTTTGCTCTGCAGTACAGATGATCGAGTAGAATTGTCCCAGTTTTATTTATCGTTGCCATGAATTTTCTTGATTGCTGTTGAATATTTTTATGGAATTATCACAGTAGATCGATAATTTATGATAATAAATTAGCGTTTATTATTTTAGGTACCATCTAACAGTATCGTTCAAACTAAAGTGAACTTACTATATTCTTAGTGATACATATTAAAAATAAACGCAAACGCCAATTAACGATAACGAAAAGAAAAACAGCTTGCTATTTTGATATTTATTCTCCATTACTCAGAGGCTGGATGTTGTACCTTCGTTAATTTTGACACCTGCGGAACAAAGGGAATTGTTGACAGTCTTGGGTCGTTAATTGATGCGCAAAGCAAACTGATTTTGCCTCATTCATTCACGGAAAATGAAGAAGTTTTCAGAATAGGTTTTATCGCATTGCCAAGGACAGGATGCCTTCCTCCATGGGAACTAGGATTGCAGTAATTGTAATGGAACTGAAATGTAATTCATTACAGAATTTCTTGTAATGGTAATTGAAAATGAAATGATAATAATGAATTGTCATTTAATTAATTACAGGATGATGTCATTTGAAATTTGATTGTAATTATGAAAGTAAAGTGGTAAGGGTCGGGCTCCATTAGGAGTGATGGGTTACCTATAAGACTTAAATTTGCTGGTGCTAATAAATGCTGTTTTAATATGACCTCTGCTCTTCTGTCACTTACACCTCTGGAAATAAATGATGAAATCCCATGAGCTCGATGTGCTCTCCTCAATTTTGTGCTAAAGATTAGCGTTGACTCTCACACCCAAATCCCTTGTAATTGTAACCGTAATTGTATTTAAATTTCTTGTTAAGTAATTTTAATTGTAATTTATTTGTTTTTTTCTAAATGTAATTCTATTTGTAAATGTTATTTACATTTTTTTTAAAGTAATTGTGATTTATTTCTTCAAGTGCAATTACTCCAACCCTGATGGGAACATTAATTTAACCTAACCTTCAGCGCCTCTACAGGACACCGGTTCTGTCAACTTTAGTGTTATTGAATCAAGAAGGGTTTTGCTTTAACTTTCTCATACTCCGTAAGTAGCCTATAAATAAGTGAGAAAGTGTAAAGATTACTATTTGTTGGCGAATCTTGTTCCAGAATCCGCAAGTTCTACATAATATCCGCTTTTAATTTAAGTTCCGTACCACTTCCGGGCTACTCTATGAACAAGACCCCGTGCTGGCAAAAGGCCAGATTAATCAAAAGCAACAGTTCCGTACTGATTTTATTTTTCACTCTTCAGCACAGGATCAGCTTTTAATTTCAGGCTTTCTAAAAACATTAGCAAAATCTGCATTCATACTCCATTCTTACTGGGAAAACGACTCCATTTTCTACATTTCTATAAACCTTTGCAGGTTAAAAGTCCCTACCGCGTTGGTCCTAAGGGCAGAGTCATCGTTGAGGACATCGGGACTTGGAACTCCACCAGGGGCTACCAGGTCCGCTCGACGCTCGGTCATTACGACAGAAGGGCTGATTTCAAAGAGTATCCAATACACGGCACGGGCGTAAAAGTGGGTGTCCTTTGTCTATTTTTATTAGGTGGAAATGTGCTAATGAATGAGTATATAGTACACGCAATCAATGTCTTGAGAGAGAGAGAGAGAGCGAGAGAGAGAGAGAGAGAGAGAGAGAGAGAGCGAAATCAAATAAAAATCTTTAATTCCATTTTTAAGGTGGTTATTCTACATGCAGTATTTAATAAACACATGGTGTCCGTTAGCTCATGATATAACAAAATAAATATATTTTTTTCTATCACAGTATCCATACATGGCTGCACCCTACACCAGAGAGAGACGAGAGGAGAGAAGGGGAGGGAGGAATCAAATAAGAATCTTTAATTCTATTTTTACGGTTGTTATTTAACATGTAAGTATTTAATAACTATATACAATATCCGTTAACTCATAAAATAACAAATATGTATTTTAAAATTATATAGAGTTCGTTAACTTATAAAAACCAAAATTTTTATCACAAAATCAAACACACTTGGTCGGTCCCTTTTACACACACACACACAGAGAGAGAGAGAGAGAGAGAGAGAGAGAGAGAGAGAGAGAGAGAGAGAGAGAGAGAGAGAGAACCCCTAGCGTGAGACCTTAATAAGCCACCATGTCGTATGGTCCCATACAATGGAATAATAACCGTTTATGAGATCGCTATGAAAGATATATATTGTACAGTCCTTCACCCAAATATGTGTCATTCTCCTAAACCTCATTTCTTGAAACTCATGAGCGTAGTCAGCGGTGAATGACCTCATAGTTCTCAGCGCTTGGCCTTTAGCCTAAATTTTAGATTCTCTCGTATTCTCATACGTATTATCAATTTAGGTAGTTATTACCCATTTCGGTTCAGTTATAATATAAGACGAATATGTCAAAAGAAACTTTCGTTATTGGAAAAACTAAAAGACTTTGAATTTATGGCCGTCAGCCATAGTTTGTTTCGGTTTCGTACATTTATGAAAATTCATCCAGGTTAAAGTAGCTATTTTGAACAGTTATAGATTTATTACGTAAATAAATAATGTCACTAGAGTTGGACATTTCCATTTAGCTTTGTGTCGTAAAAAAAGTACACTATTTCATATTCTTTTGCCAAGTTACTGCCGTTTTTTTCTAATTTTATTGTTGACTTCTTATATAAAAATAACTTTTATAATTACGTCAATGATTAAAATGTTTTCAGCTGTTTGCGTTATTTCACATTCCTTTGCCAAGTTACTGCCATTTTTTCTAACTATTGTTTACTTCTTAATATATACCAACTCTTACAATTACGTCAGTAATTAAGATGTTTTCAGGTGTTTGCGTATGGTGATTACTTAAGGATTGTTCAAGATTATTAATTTTTTTTACTCAATATTTTGAGCGTTGATGACTTGGGTACTCCCTCATCACCCATCAACATGCACTGCAAACTCTCCAAATATTGGAACAGTGCTCAAAATTAGGTCGTCAAACGTCACTGAATGATTGTCTGAACGATTGTCGTTATATTCATACAGTATGAACGATCTCCGCATCGATTTCAGTCTGAACAAAGATTTTAAGTCAAGAAGACATGACATCATCTCTAGAGAGACGAGGACGATAGCGTTATATCGGTAGACAAACCCATACATTGAACGATCTGTGTATGACAGACTTAAGCCGCAAGCCAGCAACCTGGTCGTGACAGATTCCCGCTGAGATCGTTATGACACGAAGCTCCGCCCTCTTTTGCATTCAGGCAAACCCATACGCAGTGTTTTTGCGAACGATACAGACAGTAGTTCAGACAATCGTTCAGTGTATGGGGGCCTTTAGAGTCGTGTATGGTATTGATCGCATTACATGCGTCCATGCTCGTATATGATACATGTTTAGAAGTAGAGGAAGTCGATTTGTATTTCTTTTTATCACAACAACAACATAACCTTCACCCCGCTTTCGCAGGTCTTCGAATTCTTCACAACCTACCTGAAAAACAACAGAGTAAGCGGATATGTTGGCGACCTAGTAACGACGTTACAAAGGACACACAACTTCACGTAAGTATGAGGACGATGATGTACCACATACGTAAGAGATGAATGTGCTTAGTCATGTAGCTCTTATTGCAGAAAGTACGAATAACTTCACGCAAGTAAGGACTTCTTTGCCTAAGTATGCGTGTACACAAGTAGGCATTATTTATTATATGCCAATGGAAACATGCCCTTCTTTTTCGCAACTATGTGTGAAATGATGAGCCAGGATGTCGGAAATGGAAAAATAATGTTTTGCGAAATTTTATTTCAATTGAAAGCTGATAATACATGCCAGAACATTGATATTCAGATATTCAGGTGAACAGGTCATTAGTAGGTGTACCCTTAATGAGAAATTGTGCATAGTGAGTACCTACAAATCATCAGTAGAATTTTGCTGTAGAAAACAGAAGATATTTCGAGAATATATTGTCAACAATATGCCAGTAAGATTGATTACAAAATTTTGCAAAAATTATTCAATAGTCAGTGAAAGAGAACTAAAGTGAACTAAAGTTGTTTGTTTTCTCTTACTTTTAAGGTAAACTATAGTTTTTCATGTAACCATATTGTATTCTGTGGAAGCCATATTTGCAAGGTTGTGGCCCCTCAGGCCTGTTATATAAGAATGTTTCCATTTTCAATAATAATAATAATAATAATAATAATAATAATAATAATAATAATATAATAATAATAATAATACTGAGCGAGCCACACCAGTGGCCTTAAAATTGAAGATTTTTTTTATTAATGCTTTTTATGTATAATAATAATAACAGAAAAAAGAAAGCAATTTTCCCTTCATCAAGTAACAGCACAACCTCTTACACCTTCTAAACCTGACTTGATTTTTGATAGATTAACGTACCAGACGCTGGAAGGCTACGCCTACGGGAGCCTCGTCGATCCAGCGAGCAACAAATGGAACGGGATGGTCGGGGAGTTGCAGGAGAGGAGGGCAGACCTAACTGTTTCGGAGCTGTCCGTGACGCAGGAGCGCAGCGAAATAATCACATACACTCAGCCTATACATATGATCAGGTAGTTTTTACTGGAAGGCGTCGCTTTGGGATCATGAGTAGTAATCTACTCACGTGCAGTACTTGAAAGCTTCAAGGATAAAATTCCCATTTTTTTTTTTTTTTAGTAGGTGAGTCACCCACAAACAAACGAACAAACAAACAAACATGCAAGCAAGCGTACTTACATACATACATACATACATTTACTCCGACCCCTAATCCATTTATTTCGGCATTATCATTCATATCATCATTAAACTCAAGCAAGCAAGCAAGCGTACATACATACATACATACATACATACATACATATACATACATACATACCTGTACGCCCTTACATACATACTTGTACGCCGTCTCCTAATTCATTTATTTCGGCATTATCATTCATAACATCTTTAAATTCAAACAAGCAAGCAAGCAAGCGTACATACTTACATACATACATACATACATACATACATTTACTCCGACCCCTAATCCATTTATTTCGGCATTATCATTCATATCATCATTAAACTCAAGCAAGCAAGCAAGCGTACATACATACATACATACATACATACATACATACATCATACATACCTGTACGCCCTCTCCTAATCCATTTATTTCGGCATTATCATTCATAACATCATTAAATTCAAGCAAGCAAGCAAGCGCACATACATACATACATACATAGATACATACATACATACATACTACATACATACATACTTACATACCTTTGTGTCGTGTCCTAATCCATTCATTTCGGCATTATCATTCATATCATCATAATTTTCAAACAAGCAAGCAAGCAAGCAAGCGTACATACATACATACATACATACATACATACATACATACATCATACATACATACATACCTGTACGCCGTCTCCTAATCCATTTATTTCGGCCTTATCATTCATAACATCATGAAATTCAAACAAGCAAGCAAGTAAGCAAGCGTACATACATACATACATACATACATACATACATACATACATACATACATACCTTTGCGTCATCTCCTTATCCATTTATTTCGTCATTATCATTCATATCATCATTAAACTCTGTATACCGTCGACATGTCTATTTTAATCGTCTGTTAATTCACTTGCATCGCCATGAAAATCTGTTTACGGAACCAGTTATACTCGAAATACACTATCAAGTATTCCGTCTTTATCATCACGTACATTTTAGATACTCCAGAGTCATTCTTGTGGTCCATCGGTGCCTTATTTATTTATTTATTTTTTTTTTTTGCTTAATTCAGAATCTTCCACGTATGTGGCCATTGTCGATAAGTTTCAAGTTTATATTTACTTCTGCTTGTAGCTTGTATTGCGTTCCACTTATACGAAACATTCATATATCTGTAAATACTTGTCTGAGTGCGTAGCCTACTTATTTATGGTATTGTATAATTTCGTATTATTCCATCCTATTAATATTACCTGATATAGCCTGTTCATGCCTGTGTGCTTGTGTTTGTGTTTTTATTTTCAGCTAAAATTAAATATCCGCAGTCGATATCAGTAAAACTATCGTGATTGGTGGAATGGAGACTCGTCTCTGGGACCTTTATGTTCTTCGATATTTTAAATTTTTTATTATTATTATTATTATTCGTGGAGCGTGCCGTTGATGATTTGATTGCCTTGTCAGTTAGCAAAATTATGCAAGCGAGTGGTGCAATAATGAATTTTTTTCGATAACCATCTAACCGGAAATCAATTAGATGTCTTACAGTATGTGCTGTTTACTAGTGCAGTACAGTCATAATTATGCAAGGCAAAATGCTGTAAGCGCTGCCGGCCGGTAATACTTATAGTCATTTCTAAAGAAATATTATAGTGTTTCATATGGATCTAAATTGCGTAAAAAAAAGGAAGTGTTCTAGTTATGCACCGCCCACTTATTATTGTAACTTAACATTTTCCATATGTGTAGTATGTATTATGTATGTGTGTGTGTCAAGCTACAAATGTCCTTTTATATCCAATTCGCTGTACCTCTGAATGAATATATTTTCGTATATGTTAACCGAAGGGGAATTTTTTAGTTGATAATAATTTCGTCCTCTCGTGGGTTCGAACCAGCGCCCAGCGGACAGAGGAGAAATCAGGACTCCAGTGAAGTTATCGACTCGGCTAACAAGTGAGGTATAAGTTGATACTGATTGCGACCTTACAAATCACATTTGTAGCTTGATGCATGTATAGGAATCCAGTTGATGTGATAAAAATTCATTATATGGCTACGTGCGGCGAACGTTCGACTTTGTTAACATGGCAGAGGGGGCTGGATATCTATTCTATTACAAATACCTGAGTTCGACAGTGACTTGTAAGGTCGGAATCTGTATCAACTTATACCTCACATGTTAGCCGAGTCGATAACTTCACTGAAGTCCCGATTTCTCCTCTGTCAGCTGGGCGCTGGTTCGAACCCACGAGAGGACGAAATTATTATCAACTAAAAAATTCCCCTTTCCTTAACATATATGAAAATATATTAATTCCGAGGTAGAGCGAATTAGATATTAAAGGACATTTGTACCTTGATGTACATACATACATACACATATGTAGAATATTAAGTTACTATAAAAAGTGGGCAGTGCATAACTAGCACACTTCTTTTTTTTTGCGCAATTTACATGCATATGAAACACTAAATGTCCTTTAATATCCAATTGGATATTAAAGGACATTTGTAGTTTGATTCTTGTATAGGAATCACAGGGATGTGATAAAAATTCATGTGTGCATGTATGTATGTAAGTATGTATGTATGTATGTACGTATACAGATATTTTTTCCTTTTTTTTACATTGTTAGTTTGCGCGAAGTTAACCAATAAAAATAAGCCATTTATTTTCTTATATCCTTCTCTTTTCTGTGCCATCAGGCCATCCTCTTTTATCAAAGGGCAAGAATTCATTTCTTCTTTAACCCTTGGTTAGTGGTTTTCTGGTATGCGTCGCTCTTAGCGTTATGTGTACCTCAAAATATTTGTGTTGTTGTAGAAGTCATCAAGGCGTATGCATTGTGTACTATTTGTTATGTTCCATCTGTTAATTTCAGTTTCAACACTAATGATTGAAAGAATAAGACAAACTGTATTTGAGGTGTAATTGGGTGCTGATCATAGTATGACAAATGTCAATTCTTAATTCTGTAATTTATTGACTTTTTTGAGGATTTATGAATACTAAAAGTCAACGAGATGTTGTTTGCTGAGGCTTTTGATGCAACTATAGCCATATAGATATAGCCTACTCAGTTCTGTCATGATTTTGAAATTTGTATTTACTAATTTTCTCGTTCAGCACATTCATGTTCAAGCGCCTCAGTGGCGTGATCGGTATGGTCTTGGCCTGCCACCTCGGTGGCCACGAGTTCGATTCTCGGGCATTCCACTGAGAAGTTAGAGATGTCTATTTCTGGTGATAGAAGTTCACTCTCGACGTGGTTCGGAAGTCACGTAAAGCTGTTGGTCCCGTTGCTGAATCACCACTGGTTCCATGCAACGTAAAAACTCCATACTACAAACTTTCATGTTCATTCTCTGCTTTCTATTCCGTGTCAGTATCAAATATAATGTGCAAATATAATCCTACAATTATTTGCAGTCTCCCAAAGACTTCGAAAAAAATGGCTAAACACCATCTCATTCTCCAGCCGCAAGTTATTCGTAGCGACTCAGGAGGACTTCCAGAAGAAACTGATGGCCTACGCGCTGCCCATGGAATCCATCCTCTACGCGGCCGTGTTCCTCACCATGGCAGTCCTCGTTATCTTCCTGGTCATCGCCGAGAGGGTATACAGACGCTATTTCCCTCAGGAGATGGAGGGCATCTTCCGTGCCGGGATCTCGGATGCATCCTGGGTCATGGTATCCGCGCTTCTCCAGCAAGGTAGTTTTAATCGGGATTTATGGTGTATGATAATACGTTTGGAATGAGCGAGGCTGAGGGAAATGAGAGAGAACTTTGTGAAATCTGGGCAAAAGTAGACAAAAATCGGAGTGAATAAGCAAGGCAACATACGTGTGGCATAAGCATGTGCGAAATATGAGCATATCTGGGGCATGAGAGCAGAAATATTGTGGATTCTGGACGACCTAAAAAGAAATAGAGGTAAATAAACAAGGGAATTTATCAGTTTATATATCAGTAGAAAGAAGACGAAAACAAATAAGTAAAATGGCAAAATACTAAAGCATAGGATATTAAAGACATAAACAAAGAAATAATCCGAACTTACAATATAGATCAAAGAATAAAAAAGTAAATAAAAAGCAGAAACTAAGTCATTAATTTTTTTAGTACTTTTTTTTAATATAGTAGGTACTCATCTGCAGCAACTAAAAGGTTATGTTCCTTAATTTCACAGATAAAATAAGATTTTTAGTGGCTTTTCTCACCTCAAGTTCGTAGTTTTCGTTGCCAAGTCATGCATGCTAGTGACACTGGGTTAGTGAAGGAGCCTAGATCGGCTGTTAGTTGTTTGTTAATGGAATTTTGTGATGATAGAGGGTTGATGCTCAACGTGCTAGAAGTTACTAGCAAAGGCATCTAAATTATTCATAGAATAATTTTACTAACATACCTAAAAAACTTGGCAAGGGAAGTGCATATAGGAAAAGAATAAGTCTTTATTAGGCTGTGATTACGAACTACTTCCCTAGTAGCTGGGTTGAAGACAGTAGTTTTGGAGTTGATCTGTTTACATTTGAATAAATTCACAGCTTTAAAGGTCAAAATATATTTATAAAGATTCATTCATCAGAGTAGCCAGTTTTTCCTTTTATATATATCTCATTGATTCAGTTCCTCTTTGTGGGAGATGGAGCAAGCATCCCTTGATTGAAATCGTCAGTACCATTTAAACTCTGGCATTTAAAATAAATTTGGAAGCTGGCTCATACTAGTAGTCTATAATTATTTACATCTTCTCCAATACTCCATAATTCTGAAGGACTCCAAATGATCCTTCTACAGGAAGCGACAAGCAGCCCGTCAGTGCAGCCTCCCGTGCCATCTTTTGGCTCGGGTACTTCTTATCAGTCATCGTCTACACGTCCTACTCCGCCACCCTCGTCTCCCATTTGGCTGTCGAGCGACCCGCGTCCCTTCCTTTCTCTAATCTCCGCGAACTCTCGCTCCAACCCGACTGGAACGCCGGGTGCAACGAAAACGATCTTTTCCAGGTCACGGCCTCGGTGAGTTTATTGATAAACGACAGCGAAATAGTGAAGTTTTGATGTGACATTTTGTGGGATTTGGGTATGCAGCCTATATGACAGGGTGAATGTGAAGTTCTAGTTATTAGGCCTAATATCAGCTTGATGGATAAACGTGATATTTATTCGAGCAAAGGATTCTGAAATTATGGTAATTTTACAGGTATATCATCATTAGATTAAGTTAAGGATTGATTCGGTTAGCAGTTGTGCTGGCATTTTCACGTAATTGCTGTCGATTATGTATAATTAGCAATTTTATCGCATTTACTTTTACTCCAACACTTGTATTACATGGTACTGCTCAAATAATTATTGACATATTTGCATGTAGATTTTTGTTGAGTATATGTAAACTGTACATAATCACAGACATTGAAACTCTTGGTCTAAACTGAATTCTAACGGGCATTCCATTGAGGAGTTAGAGATGTGTATTTCTGGTGATAAAAGCTCACTCTCGACGTGGTTCGGAAGTCACTTAAAGCCGTTGGTCCCGTTGCTGAATAACCACTGGTTCTATGCAATGTAAGAACACCATACAAACAAACTAACGGAACTGAATGCTGGAAAATTGATCTCCTTTTCAGCAAACATGCCTCAATTCCCAGACGGAGGAGTGTCGTGTTCTGAGAAATGTTTGGAATAACAATTTCATGCGGAACCCCGATAATCTTGTTTCGAGTTACACAGAAGGACTACAGAAGGTTTTAAAAGGTTAGTTGTTGCAGTGGTCAGATAAGGAAGCTCTATTAAATTCAGCTTAAAACACTTTCAGATTATCAACTTCACAATGCAGCATTGCATGGAAAACAATAACCTGATTCAAATGACTCTTTATTAGAAGCAGATTTTGTTAGAAACCAAGGAAATAGACATTTTTAAGTAAATTTTGTTAGGAACCAAGCAAATAGGTATTTTAAAGTAAATTTTGTTAGGAACCAAGCAAATAGACAATAAGTAAATTTTGTTAGGAACCAAGCAAATTGGCATTTTTAAGTAAATTTTCTTAGGAACCAAGCAAATAGGCATTTTTAAGTAGATTTTGTTAGGAACCAATCAAATAGACATTTTTAAATAAATTTTGTTAGGAACCAAGCATATAGAAATTTTTAAGTAGATTTTGTTAGGAAACAAGCAAATAGACATTTTTAAGTAGATTTTGTTAGGAACCAAGTAAATAGACATTTTTAAGTAAATTTTGTTAGGAACCAAGCATATAAAATTTTTTAAGTAAATTTTGTTAGGAAACAAGCAAATAGACATTTTTAAGTAGATTTTGTTAGGAACCAAGTAAATAGACATTTTTAAGTAAATTTTGTTAGAAACTAAGCAAAAAGACATTTTTAAGTAAATTTTGTTAGGAACCAAGCATATAGACATTTTGAAGTAAACTTTGTTAGGAACCAAGCAAATAGACATTTTTAAGTAAATTTTGTTACAATTTTGTTAGAACCAAGCAAATAGGCATTTTTAAGTAAATTTTGTTAGGAACCAAGCAAATAGACATTTTTAAGTAAATTTTGTTAGGAACCAAGCAAATAGACATTTTTAAGTAAATTTTGTTAGGAACCAAGCAAATAGGCATTTTTAAGTAAATTTTGTTAGGAACCAAGCAAATAGGCATTTTTAAGTAAATTTTGTTAGGAACCAAGCAAATAGGATTTTTAGTAAATTTTGTTAAAGGGAAACCAAGCAAATAGCATTTTAAGTAAATTTTGTTAGGAACCAAGAAATAGGGCATTTAAGTAAATTTTGCTAGGAACTTTTTCAAGCAAATAAGGCACTTTAAGTTTAAATTTGTAAGGAACAAGAAAAGGCATTTTTAAGAGATTTTAGGAACCAAGCAAATAGACCAAAAAATTTTAAGTAAATTTATAGGGAAACAAAAAATTTTAATAGACATTTGTTAAAGTAATTTTGTAGGAACAAGCAAATAAGACATTTTTAAGTAAATTTTGTTAGGAACCAAGCATATAGACATTAAGTAAATTTTGTTAGGAACCAAGCATATAGACATTAAGTAAATTTTGTTAGGAACCAAGCATATAGACATTCAAGTTCAAAATTTTGTTAGGAAACCAAGCAAATAGACATTTTTCTTTAAGTAAAATTTTGTTAGGAACCAAAGCATATAGAACATTTTAAGTAAATTTTGTTGTTAGGACCAAGCAAATAGACATTTTTTGCACCGTAAATTTTTTTGTTAGGAACCAAGCAAAATAGGCTTTTAAGTAAATTTTGTTAGGAACCAAGCAAATAGGCATTTTTAAGTAAAGAGTTTTTACCAATATTTTTTAAGTAAACTGTTTTTAGGGAACCAACAAAAGTCATTTTTTAAGTAAATTTTTTTTGTTAAGGAATCATTTTTTCAATAGAACCAACTCTTTTAAGTAATTTTGTTAGGAACCAAGCAAATATGACATTTTTTTTAAGTAA
>NC_087217.1:61556921-61574421 GCF_015104395.2 Macrobrachium nipponense | reverse complement strand
GAGAAAACTAAGCAAATTTTTCCTAAACATTGTTGTAGACATGTTGTCAAGTGTAACATGTATATAAAGGAGATAAACATTCTGGTGTAAGAGTAACTCAAGCAATTCTGAAAAAGACAGTATATTATATTCGTTACATCGTCAACAAATTTTATGGTAAGAAATAAACATTTGTACTTTTGTTTATTGAGTGAACATATGAAAACCATAAGCTTTTGATGTTATTGGCCAGAGAAACAAGTTCTGTTATTTATCAGTGAGCCTCATAAAGCATGTACATTTCTCACTTAGACTAAATTGAAGCCAACACCCAGATGCATCCATCTGATTATTTACTTTTCTTTTATCAGATATGTCCAGAAATACGGACATATATAATATTTTAGTAAAAATGTTCGAAAGTCATAATGGGAATTCTATGCATTTATTTATAGAAAATGTACTGCATATAATTCGGTAAATACATAGTCTCGAAACTGCAAACTTCTCATATCGTCAATTGGCAACTGCCAACACGCCAACGGCTCTAGCTCAGAGGACTAGCCCCACGATATCTTGCGTCTCTCGGCACTACTGTCAAACCGAGTCAAGCACGGATGCAACATAAGACATATTCTTCATTTTCTCTTTACATATTACACGCATCTAAAATCTGAAAGCACCATCGTATTCAGGGTGATTTTATTGTTAAAAAACACAAGATTTTATTTTATCTTGATCTCATGAATTATGCAAAATCCGATGATGAATAAAAACAGGTATAAAGAATGAAATGTTTCTCCCTTCACTTCTACTCGTTGTAAATTCCTTTGTATTTTAACTTATTGATTTCAGGAAAAGATTAATTAATTTTACATTTAATACTGAATCCTTTGGTATGACCAAAACTTTCCTATCTTTTGTAAAACGTGAGATAAATGAAGAAATGTAAACATATTGCTAGTTTTCTAAGCTACAAACGAAAATATGACCCACTGAGCGAGCAGTCTGCCTCCCACTACCAGCCAATCAGAGGCCGCCAAACAAACGTCTCGTAGGCGCAAGAATCTACCTTAAATGAATCGACATAGGTACTCATATATAACAGTGGATTTGTTTCTCCATTTCAAGACTCATGTGAGTTCCTCGTTGGACGAGTGGTTAACGTGTTTGCCTACCTATTCGGTAGTCCCAAGTTCGATTCCCTGCTCTGCCAATGTGGAATCAGAGAATTTGTTTCTGGTGACTAGAAATTCATTTCTCGATATAATGTAGTTCAGATCCCACAATAAGCCTGGTTCTCAGCCACGTAAAAATATCTAATCCTTCGAGCCAGTCCTAGGAGAGCTGTTAATCAGCTCAGTGGTCTGGTTAAACTAAGCTAGACTTTTTTCAAGACTGATGCTACTATGAGTATTTTTTAAAGACGGTATTTGGAATTCATACTTAAAATAAACCAGAAATGCAAGTTATATTCTTTAGCTAGGTTTTTAACTTTCTCTGCTATCGTTATAGTACGTTTACATATGTACATTCATGCATGTTACATCACATAACAAGATAAATATTTGGGTATGGTTCACTCAAAGGTCTCGTATTTTGATTATCTTCCATTTAGGTAATATTTAATTAATTAGTGAAGTAAGTATTTCTATCATGGCGTCTTTTATGTATGCATTAAGCCTAAGACTTCTTTTTTGGATTATATATCTGTAACGTAAAGTATAGTATTGTATATATTATTATTAAATCGAACTCTTCCTCACCTAAGTAAGTTATGCTCTTTCATTACCTACACCTTTGTCATCAGTCCTCTTTTTTTCAGACGTTACTCTATCCACTTGGCCCCAAAACAAAGGAATAGCAATTATAATGGAACGTTTCCTTTATGATTACATACCTTACACACCCTTGTCAGTTACTTAGTTAAAACTCTCACCACCATCCGACACTGAGTCTCACTTGTAATCCCATCAACTCACGACGTCTTTTAGTCTTAAACCGTTATGGCTGCAATTAAGTTTGTTCCCGCCACAAACCCTTTTCAAAATTACCTGATCCCTTTCGAATCTTACTCCACTAATGCCAGGCAGCATTCTTTAATGTATCTTAACTTTTCAAAATGCACAGCCCATTAGAGTAAAACTGCATCACCTCTAGACAACATCTATGCACTCATGGATGCTTTTGTGTATCAGGCTTTCCCTTTGTATTTAGTCACGTTTGGAACCACATTCACTCATGGAAACTATGATGAAAACTATTCCTTCAACATTTCATTGATTTATCTCTCTCATATATATATATATATATATATATATATATATATATATATATATATATATATATATAATATATTATATATATTATAACGCATTAAGCTACAAATATCCTTTAATATCTACTAATTCGCTCTACCTTGGAATTATATTTTCATATGTGTTAACTGAAGGGGAATTTTTTAGCGCGAACCACGGAACCAAGAATTCAGGACACAGTGAAGCTCTTTACCCATAAACATGTATACATATATATACTACAAATTATAAATTTTTTTCTTTTATTTCTCTCCTAAATGCTCTTAACACACACACACACACACACATATATATATTATAAGTATAAATGTATATATATATATATATATATATATATATGTATGTATATGTATATATATATATATATATATATATATATATATATATATGATATATATATATGCATATATATATTATATATATATATATATATGTGATATATATATATATATATATATATATATATATATATATATATATGCATATATATATGTATATATAGTATATATATATATATATATATATATATATATATATATATATGCTATATATATATATATATATATTATTATGTATATATATATATATATATATATATATATATATATATATGCATATATATATCATATGTATATATATATATATATATATATATATATATATGTGTGTGTGTGTGTGTGTGTGTGTGTGTGTGTGTGTATGTGTATGTGTGTGTGTGTAAGATTGTAAGAAGCCAATTTCACTTATACTATTTTGCAGTATGAAACTCCGGAAAAATAAGGATTCTTGGCTTAGAAACTCAGATTAGTCACGAGCAATTGTAAAATATGAAAGCATTGCGGGCTTATTAACCTCCCGGGCACGTTGCAATAATTATGTAGTCGACGCTTGTATGCGGAAGGAACAACTAAGATATAATTATGAAAAGTTTGAACAGGAGGAAGGCAATTTGTGAGGAAAGATAACTGCGAGGAAAGTGAGTTAAAAGTCGAAAATGAAGTAGTGAATAGTGATAAGAAAAAAAAGAAAAAGGGAGAATTCGAGGAACAAGTCATATGCACCTTCATTCTACCCTAAGATGCACGGGCCATGCACAGCTAAATATACATCCGTGGAGTCGTTGCAAGCGATTGTAGTCCTTATTATAGTCTGAAGGTAAAATAAGGGAGACTTCTGACTTCAGAGTCGGAGAGAAAGATCGTAAAGGGGATGATGCCTCAAACAAGACGGACGGGAGTGGTTCGTGATGAGAACACAGGAAGTTTTTCATGGGTTTCTTAGCTTTCGTTTATTGTTGACAGCTTAATTAAGTGGAGGAGCCTCTGTCTAGGGGGTGGTAGCTTATGCGTGCTTGCTAGCCAGCGGTGGGGGCGGGGGATGTTTGAGTTTCCTCGGTATGACAGGTCTGAGTCGGAATTCCCTTTTGCTATTATTATTATTATTATTATTATTATTATTATTATTATTATTATTATTATTGCGTCCGTTGTTGTTGAGATTCCTCACCTCATTAGACAACTCAGAGAGCTATATAGTACATTCACATCAACCGTGCATTTGATGTCTAGGCCAGTCCCTTACGACTCTCCTGATTGGCTGTTGATAAGCCAATCACAGGGCTGGAAACTCTCAGTTTCAGTAGTGTAGGAAACCACGGTTCAGATCAGCTTTGACGCCTATTCAGTGGGAAATACAACATTATTCACTGTTTTGGGCAAAACTCACTAAACAGGCCTCAGTCTGTGAATCCACCGTATGAAGGAAAATAGGCACTATATTTTTTTTTCTTTATTCTTATTCTTTAATAATACTTTTAATGTGGGTGATCATGCGGACATGCCAACCATTGTATATTGTAATATTTAAAATATGGCGACATTTCATTGCTCGATGTTACGTATTCTATTTAGCGAGCAATGTCGACATTTCAACAGTTTTCATAATTCTGAAAACAGATATTTAGTATTACGTAATCTTTTTATTGCATTACAGTTCAGTTGGGGTTATTCTAAAGCTACGTCATTGAGGAACTTTAAACTAAATTCTGTTAATTCCGTTGACTGTTGGTTTGACATCTTTGGGAACCCTGTCAAGGGCTTCCTTCATCCAGTTTTATTCACTGGAAATGTTCACGATTCTCACCGACTGAATTCTGTTTTCATTCATCTTAGTATCGGCCAGGGGAATATAATTTGGAAATTCTGTTGATTTCGGGACAGGAAAAATCGTAGTTCTTACGTAAATATTGGGTCTCTTATTGTTCAAAATTTCAAAAACAGGAGACGAATAGGTTAGAAAGTATATATGTATATATATATATGTATATGTATATGTATATGTATATGTATATATATATATTATATATATATATATATATATATATATATATATATATATATGTGTGTGTGTGTGTGTGTATGTATATAGCCTACATACATACATATATATATATATATATATATATATATATATATATATATATATATATATATAATTTTTGTACCCTCGCAAAAGTGTAGTATGGTTTTGACCTCAATAAAACAATTAACAAATAATAGATATATATATATAATATATATATAGATATATATATATTATATATTATATATATATATATATATATATAATATATGTATACGTATCTATATATATATATATATATATATATATATATATATATATATATATATATATATATGGATTGATATAACTTGTTATTTCTGGCCAGAGAATAGCTTACCTTCCGTAACCTCTCCATAAAGTTCATGTTTAAAGAGTGTCTGGAGGTTTTCTCATAATATCTTTGTTTTCGTCTTTACTCCTACCTTATTTTCAAGTAGTTTATTTTAATCTTTGGAGTCTTTAAGCTATGAAGTTAAATCTGGTAAGTAATCTCTGCTGCTATTACTTCGAGACTGCCTTCGTTTCTGAGCCCAACAATCTTGGGCTATTTTTTTCTATTGTAGAGGGTTAGGGCCCTTTCACACTATGTCGCACGTAAATGCGACACGATGACGCACCTACATGCGGCTAGCAGTCGACTATTATCTCTATTAGTCTATGGGGTTAGTGCGGTCAGAACACCTCCTGCTGTAGACTGTAGACATTACTTAAGGTTCTTTGCAGCGTCCCTCAGGCCCCTGACTGTAACCTTTTCATTCCTCTTACTGCACCTCCGCTCGTAGTATAAACAATTGTTTCACCTCTTAGTTTCCCTTTGAGCGTTGAATAACCTCACAGGTCCCAGTGCTTGGCCTTTGGCCTAAATTTTTAAAATTCCATTTCAATTTCCTTTATCTGGGTGTTGTCTTTTATCCTAATCTGTGTGTGTGTTTTTTATATAATATTATTATCGAATCCCCAGATTTTCTCGATGTTGCTTCCTGTTCTGGCATTCAATTTTGGATTTTCTTTGAATAAATTTGTCCTTAAATTGTGGGCTTTTGTTGTGACGATATCTTCAGGCACTGAACTCGTGTTTTAACTTTTTTTTTTTTTTCGGTGGGTGGGGGGGTGGGGGGGTGGGGGGGAAGGTGTTGTATAGGTGGCGGTGGAGGTCATACTCTTGACAATCTGAATGATCACTTGTTTACCACCTACGTCTCCACATAAATACTCTCCGAATTTTAGATTATTTTCACAAATGACAAGTTTTCAAACTTTGGATTAGAATTTGTTCATATTGCTGCTTTCGTATTTCCAATCGAGTTTCTTGCTTTCTAAAGGTGAGAATCAGGCGTTGAAATGTTGCTGCTTCTTAGATGTAGGATTATTTCAGTATCCTGTCATTTGTAATCATTCATAAAATCCTTTCTTAATAGACTCTTCTGGTCATAACTTCCAGTTTTCATCCACGAACTCTCATTTTGAATATGGTAGTCTGATTGCTGTCCTGAATGTTTTGAAATGAATCTTTTTTTTTTTTTTATGGTTAAGGACTATTTTTTTTGTATCAGGATAATGATTCGTTATTTCTGCTGATTTATCTCGACCCTCTATGCGTGCGTAGTTCTTATTACTCTTGTATTTTTACACCAACCTCTCTCTCTCTCTCTCTCTCTCTCTCTCTCTCTCTCTCTCTCTCTCTCTCTCTCTCTCTCTCAACCCCGACGAGATAATCTCCAACTCCTGAGAGATGGGGACCAAAGGACTCTCTCTCTCTCTCTCTCTCTCTCTCTCTCTCTCTCCCTCTCTCTCTCTCTCTCTATCTCTCTCTCAACCCCGACGAGATAATCTCCAAACTCCTGAGGGATGGGACCAAAGGACTATCTCTCTCTCTCTCTCTCTCTCTCTCTCTCTCTCTCTCTCTCTCTCTCTCTCTCAACCTCGACGAGATAATCTCCAACTCCTGAGAGATGGGACCAGAGGGTAAACTCTCTCTCTCTCTCTCTCTCTCTCTCTCTCTCTCTCTCTCTCTCTCTCTCTCTCTCTCTCTCCCTGGTATTGGCATTGTCAGTAACCTTTTCTGTCCTTTTTTTCCACAGAACTAATTTCAGAAAATAAAACTAACATTCCATTCCAACATTTTATTGGCAGATCTTCAGTAAAGTAAATTTATGATCAATAACAACAGAGTTACAAAATCATGTAAAATAGGAATAATGTAAAGAGAAAGGAAACATAATGTAAATCATCAAAATATTACTTTGAAATAGGGTGTTTATTTGACAGGGTGAAGTAGCTGGTGATCACGCCTTATTGATGCAGTTGGTAACTATGTATAGTATATATATACGTATATAAATATATATATATATATATATATATATATATATATATATATATATATATATATATATTATTTACCGAATCCCCAGATTTTCTCGATATTGTTTCCTGTTCTGGCTTTAAATTTTGGATTTCCTTTGGATAAATTTGTCCTTAAATTGTGTGTGTATTTTGTTATATATATATATATATATATATATAATATATATATATATATATATATATATATATATATATTATTACCGAATCCCCAGATTTTCTCGATATTGTTTCCTGTTCTGGCTTTCAATTTTGGATTTCCTTTGGATAAATTTGTCCTTAAATTGTGTGCTTTTTGTTGTGACGATATCTTTGGCACTGAACTAGTGTTTACCTATTTTTTGGGGGTGTCGGGGTTTGGCGTGTGGTGGGTGGAGAGGGGGGGGGGGGGTGGGGGGGGGGGGTTGTGCGTGTTGTATAGGTGGCGGTGGTGGTCATAATCCTGACAATCTGTATGATCACTTGTTTAATACCTACGTCTCCACATAAATACTCTCTTAATTTTAAATTATTTTCACATAATAAGTTTTCAAACTTTGGGTGAGAATTTGTTCATATTGGTGCTTTCGAATTTCCAGTTGAGTTTCTTGCTTTCTAAAGGTGAGAATTAGACGTTGAAATGTTGTTGCTGCTTGGATGTATGATTTCAGTATCCTGTCATTTGTAATCATTCATAAAATTCTTTCTTAATAGACTCTTCTGGTCATGACATCTAGTTTTCATCCACGGACTCTCATTTTGAATATGTTATTCTGATTGCTGTCCTGAAAGTTTTGAAATGAATTGTTTTTTTTTTTTTAAATGGTTAAGGACTATTTTTTTTTTTTTGTATCAGGATAATGATTCGTTATTTCTGCTGATTTATCTCGACCCTCTATGCGTGCGTAGTTCTTATTACTCTTGTATTTTTACACCAACCTACCTCTCTCTCTCTCTCTCTCTCTCTCTCTCTCTCTCTCTCTCTCTCTCTCTCTCTCTCTCTCTCTCTCTCAACCCCGACGAGATAATCTCCAACTCCTGAGAGATGGGGACCAAAGGACTCTCTCTCTCTTTCTCTCTCTCTCTCTCTCTATCTCTCTCTCAACCCCGACGAGATAATCTCCAACTCCTGAGAGATGGGGACCAAAGGACTCTCTCTCTCTCTCTCTCTCTCTCTCTCTCTCTCTCTCTCTCTCTCTCTCTCTCTCTCTCAGCCCCGACGAGATAATCTCCAGCTCCTGAGAGATGGGACCAGCGGGTAAACTCACTCTCTCTCTCTCTCTCTCTCAACCCCGACGAGATACTCTCCAATTTGTGATAGATGGGACCAAAGGTCTCTCTCTCTCTCTCTCTCTCTCTCTCTCTCTCTCTCTCTCTCTCTCTCTCTCCCTGGTATTGGCATTGTCAGTAACCTTTTCTGTCCTTTTTTTCCACAGAACTAATTTCAGAAAATAAAACTAACATTCCATTCCAACATTTTATTGGCAGATCTTCAGTAAAGTAAATTTATGATCAATAACAACAGAGTTACAAAATCATGTAAAATAGGAATAATGTAAAGAGAAAGGAAACATAATGTAAATCATCAAAATATTACTTTGAAATAGGGTGTTTATTTGACAGGGTGAAGTAGCTGGTGTTCACGCCTTATTGATGCAGTTGGTAACTATGTATATGTATATATATACACACACACATATATATATATATATATATATATATATATATATGCTATATATATATATATATATATATATTTTTTATTTAAAAAAAAATTTATTATATAAATATATATATATAGAGATATATTATGTAAGCATAAAGATATGTTTTATCCATATATGCAATATGTATGAAACATATGTAAGTATACACATACATATATGCAACTAGCTTGAAACATGTAAGAATGTATATATGCATCATGTATAAACCGTGTAAGTATACACATAACATATGTGTAAAATGTATGTAACATGTATAAGCATACTTAGAAATATAATATTTTTGCATTTCATTGACCCAGGTCATTTTGTCATATTTACTCTTCCTTCGTCTTTTATGGGGATGATGTGTTTTATTCTTAGGGTCACCCTTTCATTCTTAAATGTCAAATCACACATAAATCATACACACCTAGATGATGTATGCCCCCCGGAAAGTGAATTGTTATGTATATGTAAGTACTTTGATATGGTTCGTAAATGACAAATATGTTGCAGTTTTTAAAGGTTATCTGTGATGCGTTATCTGAATTTATTTTACGGATGTTGGTAGTTGTGATGTTGACCTCATATTTGCATTTGTGTGTTTATTTAACGCAAAGGGGTTTGCAATTATTATTTGAATTATACATAGAAATGGTAACATATGATAGCAATGAAAAGGAAAAAAAGAAAAAAGAAAAAATGTACGACTGAATAAATCTATGAATGGAGTCATGACAAAACTTATCAAGTTAATGTTAACCTAAGTGTTAAAACGTGAAATGGCCGAGGTGCAATTTTCTCCGTTCTGACCACCCAAGATTTGCACCCAAAATTTTGTCTTTTGAGAGATCATTATTCTGTGGCTTTTGCAAGCATAGATAAGTTGGAAAATAAAACATAATTAGAGTATAAGACACTTCACGAATATCCATGGCAGAGTTTCCACCGGAAACACCACCTCTCTCTCTTTCTCTCTCTCCAACGTGGCGGATAGCTTGGCAATGGTTCTTGGTAGTCTCTTGGCGTGTCTGGTCTCCTGACACGAGAAGCCTGTGGATGCGGGGATTTCCTTGAAGTTCTGGTCGCAGCTGTAGCTCTCAGACTGTTTATTGTTTTTCTCGGCCTCTCCTTAAAGTCGTGAACAGTGTAGGTAAGGAAAATACTCGGGGGGAGGGCGTGGCGGGGACGGGATGCTTAAAATATTTTAGGCAGCAGATTTCTAAATGTGGGCGGAGGGGTTTTTTGGGGAGGAACTACGTTTGTTTACTTAACCGGTCATCATCTCCATGAACTCTGCGAATGAAAACGGGAGTCGTGATGGCAGGATGGACTGAGGTAAACCTGCTAGACACTGATATGCACACGACGAACAGACTATGTATACTTAGGAGAGCGTAACAACTCTGAGGAGACGTTAGACACACACAGAAGCTACTCAGAAGTGGTTTGATGTTTGGTCGGTTGCTTTGATGGTTGATGGATGGTGTCACTTTCAATAACGACCGTCCCATAGCTGAGATGAATCTTTTGAGATGTTTATTTTCATTTAATTGTGGTTAGTATGTCACGAACGTTAGAGCACTTTTGGTGAAAAACGTTTTAAAAATAAAAAAGCTTCGAGAGAGATCGTGGAAGGACAGTCTCTCACAGAGTCCAGTGAGCAAACAAAGATCAGAAGGAAACAAAGAAATAAAAAAGGAAGTAATGAGGAGGTGGAGGAGGAGGAGGAGGAAAAGGAGGAGGAAAGAAAAGAAAAAGCTGACGGAAAATAGGAATAAAAGGAAGGAATTTTTAATGAAGAATTTTAGCCCGCCATCATCGTCATGAACTCTGAAAGGAACAGGAAAATCAGAGCATAGGCCTAGAGTAGAAGCAATGTTAGACTTAAACGAATAAAGTTTCCCTATCTAGGCTGAGAGAGGTCTTCTGTGACATAGACAACACGATTGTCTGTTGAACTTTTTAATGTTTTAGGAACTTCGAAGAAAATTATTGGTTTGTTAAATGAACACCACTTGATGCCTGTTCATAGTCAGTTCTTTTAGAGAGAGAGATAGAGTTGACACTGAAACTCGTGACAAGTATCATTAGTGGATTAGAGCGATGTTGTTACACTGAAGATGACAATGTCATATATCTTACAACAATAAGTAACATCGAATTTTCAGAAGGAAACTAATCCAGTAAGATAACATATAATGATAACCGCTAACTCTGCTGAATAATGATATGCTCTTCATAAAAGGAAGCTAGGTTACTATTTTCTTCTCTCCAGAAAAACTGTAATATTTATATATTTGTGCACTGAAGGTATTTCTAAACATCGTATGAGAAATTTTAGATGGTTTTAGAAGCAGTAGTAGGCAGAAAACTGGGAGGGAACCAAGTATTTTATATATGGCATGAATAGTATACTCTTACAGTAATAAGAGGTAATTTCTTTAAAAAGAGCAAAGTTGAGGCCATATTGTCATATATTAAAAATGCGTCAGGCCTATACATTGAATTTTAGGTCGTTCAGAAGCAGGCAGAGGCAGAGAACTGGCTGTAAAGTATATTTTAGACGAAATATTCTTAAGAATAAAAACCATAGTTGAGGGCCCTAATTTGATATGTGAAACATTCAAGCATGTCAATTAAAAATAGAATGTGTCATCAACCTTATGCATTCACAAGAATTTTAAAAAGAACAAAGTTGAAGGACTTAGTATCGTAAATGAAATATTCTGGCCTATAAAGTGAAAATTGTATTAATTTATTAACCATTAAGCTTTTGAATCCTCAAGAATCAAGGGGAAAGGAGAAGAAAAGTAAATTGATAACCAGCTTACCATCGAAGTCGAGAGTGCCGGAGCCGTCTTCGTCGACCTCCTCTATGATGCCGTCCAAGTCAGCCTCGGTTAGCTTGTTGTCCAGCTCCTTCAGGATCTCTCGAAGGACGCTCGTCGTGATGTAGCCGTCGCCTGTACACATGACAAGAATAAAGGCGGTTGAGGTGTGGGTCGGAAAATCGCCATCTTTTTTTATTTATTTTTTTTAAGGTTTAAAGCAGTTTGAATGGTATGGAACAGTTTCCTTTGAAATTACAGGAATGGAAGAAGCATTATATATATATATATATATATATATATATATATATATATATATATATATATATGTGTGTGTGTGTGTGTGTGTGTGTGTGTGTGTGTGTGTGTGTGTGTGTGTGTGTGTGTACAAGGATTCAATTTGCTTTTTTCTGAAGTGATACCGAACGGGAATTATAACTGATAAATGATAGCCTCCTGACCAATCATCACTGATAGTTATTGTCGGTGGTTCGAGTCCATCAGGTTGCAATAATTCCATTTCGGTATTATTTCCGAGGTAGCGCGAATTGGATATTCGTGTATAAAATATGTCACGGTGAAGTGATGAAATTTCAGAATTACTCGTGGACTGTATAAAATCATCGTATATGAATTTGCAGGATGGTATGTTCTGTTTTCTACTTACACCGTTATTCCAGCTCGTCTGCCACTTACCCTTTTTGTCGTAAATACGGAAGGCTTCTTTCAGTTCTGCTTTTAAGGACTCTTCGT
The DNA here is from genome assembly GCF_015104395.2 of Macrobrachium nipponense. Taxonomy (NCBI): domain Eukaryota; kingdom Metazoa; phylum Arthropoda; class Malacostraca; order Decapoda; family Palaemonidae; genus Macrobrachium; species Macrobrachium nipponense. The sequence continues at coordinate 61,562,088 of NC_087217.1, read as the reverse complement.
CCTCTTCAATCAGGAACTTCGCCGCCAAGGCGCAAAACTCTTCGAATTCCAGCTCGCCAGATCCTGGAACCAGTAGGGGGGGAGTTAGAGTGGTGGAAAGTTACTTGCAATTAAATATGCAGATGGAGGAAGTTCTAGCATTGGGAAGTTACTGACTGCAATCTGCAGAATTTGGAAGTTTTAGCATTTCAGAGTTCTTGTCCTCTAAATTCCCTTGACTAGGTAGTATTAACTTGAGGAAGTTCTGGATGATAAAGTTTTCCCAAAGATTACATATACTTGAAAATTAACTGGGAACATTTTGTGTAAATGTCGACTTTTCAGTTACAAGAAAGAGCAGGCAAGTGAAATTGAGTCGACAAAAAAGATGAATAAAAAAAAACTTTCCTCTGTCAATGAAAATCAAAACCAAAATGTCAACAGAAGAAGAAAGTCATCATTTTGACAAAAGCATAGAAAATATTTTAATGGATGATGTCATCAGAATTTTACATGGCAGAGCATTACTGTTGAAGCTCTTGTCTGAAAACGCCTTATCTATCTGGTGTTCTTTATTTATAGTTCATTTATCAGTGATTATTTCAGTCAACTATATTTATCAATACTGTTTGTCATATATTTATTGATAGGAAATTTTGTCATTTTGTCACATATTTGACCGAGCGTCAGTCATCCGTGTTTATCAACACAGTCGTATATTTATTAATAGTGAAATTTTGTCATTTACTTGACTTACCGTCAGTCATCCATGTGTATCAACACTGTTGTATATTTATATATAATGAAACCACTTATTTGGCTACCGTCGGTCATCCGTCTCCATCAATACTCGTATATTTATTTACAATGAAATTTTGTCACTTATTTGACCATCAGTCATCTGTGTCACCAGTCACTTATTTGACTTTCCATCAGTCATCTGTGTCATTAGTCACTTATTTGACTTACCATCAGTTGCTTGTGTTATCAGTCACTTATTTGACTTACCATCAGTTGCTTTGTTATCAGTCACTTATTTAACTTACCATCAGACACCATCAGTCATTTGTGTTTGTTATCAGTTTACTTATTTGACTTACCATCAGTCATCTGTGTTGATCAACACTGTCGTATCATTTATTAATACTCAAATTACTGACATTTAACTCACCGTCCTCGTCGACTTCGGAGATGATCTCCTGCAGGTTCTTGTCTGAGACCCTCACGCCCATCATTCTCAGGATGGTGGCGATGGTGCCGGTATTGATGGAGCCCTTCTTCTCGATGTCGAAGGCGTCGAAGGCCTTTCTGAGACCTGCGCGCCACCCACAGGGGGTGGCATCAACATTTTGGTTTGAGTTCTGTTTTTTTTTTTTTTTTTTTTTTTTTTTTTTTTTTCTTTTTTTTAAGTGGGATGGCGATATCATAACAAGATTGGTGGGAATCTAGGTACCGTATCTTGAAACTATGTATATATATATATATATATATATATATTATATATATATATATATACGTATATATATTATATATATATATATATATATATATATATATATATATATATATATTACAAATACAAAATTATGGGATCTCAAGAAATGTATGTATTGGGGGGGTGGGTGGGGTGAGAAAGAGATTTAAATGAGTCTTACTTTAATTCCATCTCGTAATTCTTTGATAAGTGGAAGATTGGTTTAATTACCTATGCTTAATATATAAAAAGAAGGCAAATAGGATATTCCCCTTCAGATAGGCGTAGAAGGATCTCGGAGGAGTTTTAGTAATTCCGTTGGATAATCCTCTGATGAAGCGTCGAGGTATTTATAATATCCTACCCATTTATTGTACGAAAACGACGACTTGTCAAGTAAAGAAAACGGTTCCTGAATTTCTCACCAAATTATCTCTCTTAAAATATATCTCTGAACCTTTCTTTCCTCAATTATTACTTCTTATTGACTGTTGAGAATTTTTTTTTTTTTGTAAGTGGAATAAGCGAAAATTATCTTATGTTTCTTATTCGCTCTACCAAATGGTCTCGCCACCCAACACAAAGCGATAGTGGACCAAAGAAAAGCTCAGAGCTGTTTTAAAAAAAATAAATTCTTAATAATTCTAGGAAATGTCATGGAATAGTGAATATTTCTTTTATTATTATTAAACTGATACTGAGATATTTTATAAGGCCGTGGGACATATTTAGACATTTTCATGCATATTACAGATTACTTCAGAGGGATCTAAAAACTTCAAATTTACTGAATAGTTGTGACAGAAAAAATTGAATTATTTTAAAGGAAATGAAAACGTTCAGAAGGTCTTTGGAGCTTAGTCAGAGCACAGTGAATTTTTTGAGAAGTTCTTTGTTCGCGAACAAGGATATTCATGATTTTTTCCCCTTTTAAATCCCGAAAAAGATATTTGATGCGCGGGGGGGGGGGGGGGGGGGGGGGGGGGTGTTGTTTGGGAGGTCATTACTGCGAGGCGCAAACCTCGTTTCAGCAAATTGTGACGCGGAGGAATTTTAGTAAATGAAAGTTAATTACATTGTAATTATCGTGGACTGCGAACATGACGGAATTGTGCCCTGAAAGCGTGTACAAAGCCACCGAGAATCTGTCACCAGTACACAGGAATCGTAGAACTTTGAGACAATTACTTTTTAAGGGTCATGTGGCTTCACAACTGCCATTATCGCTAGATTTCAAGTAAATACTTGAAAGGATTTAGAGATGGGAAGCTCTTTGAGGATAACAGTTACGAGCCTTTAGTGGCCACAAGAATAGCAAATAAATCAGTTCCCCTTATTCCATCTCTGTTCTCACTCTGCGGGACAGGTGGCTCTGTTCCATTCCACCAAAGTTTGGAACTTAGTCCCAGAAGGGACATGTCAATGAGATAAAAGTTCTGGAAGCGTTCGAAGAGAACCTAACGCTGTGGCAGCCATGAAAACTGTTAGAAGTGCTGAAGGCTTATAAGGAAATATTTTTATTTTATGGTTTGTATTTTATATATTAAATATGCCATCATCCCTGCCCTATTAAAAGTGCTTAAGGCTTACGAGGCAATATATTTCTTTTATGGTTTGTATTTTATATGTTGAATAAATATGCCACCATACCTGCCCTGTTAAAAGTGCTGAAGGCTTATAAGGAAATATTTCTCGTATGGTTTGTATTTTGTATTTTAAATATGCCACCATACCTGCCCTGTTAAAAGTGTTTAAGGCAATATATTTCTTTTATGGTGTGTATTTTATATATTAAATAAATAAATATGCTAAAAGTGCTTAAGGCTTACAAGGCAATATTTTTCTTTTTGTGGTTTGTATTTTGTATATCAAATATGCCACCATACCTGCTCTGTTAAGAGTGCTTAAGGCTTACAAGAAAATATTTTTCTCTTATGGTTTATATTTTGAATTTTAAATATGCACCAGACCTGCTCTGTTAAAAGTGCTTAAGGCTTACGAGGCAATATATTTCTTTTATGGTTTTTATTTTATATATTAAATATGCCACCATACCTGCCCTGTTAGAATTGCTTAAGGCTTACAAGGCAATATTTTTCTTTTATGGTTTGTATTTTATATATTAAATATATAAATATGCCACTATACCTGCCCTGTTGAAAGTGCTTAAGGCTTACAAGGCAATATATTTCTTTTATGGTTTGTATTTTATATATTAAAAATATGCCACCATTCCTGCCCTATCGCTGGAATGAGTGAGTACTCGAGGCTTCATCAAAAGACACCCGTCGGAAAGTTTGCCAAACACAGGTTATGAACTGTGTTATACTGATTGTCCCAATTGTAAGAAGAATCATGTTTAAACCTAAAAGGAAACTTTCTATGCTCTTTGAGACAAATGAACATGATTATTGATTTTGCGCTCTTTGGCAAAGATCAAAGCATTCGTTCATAAAAAAGTCTAACATTTCACTATCACTCATGGGTCGTAAGTGATCTATTGAAAAAAAAAAAACTTCTTTTAGGAAGTGTCATCTACTTTGTAAAAATCATGTCAAGTCCAATATGACGATGCAGAATGCACGGTGTAACAGTTCCCAGATGGAATGGAGGTTTAATATGAAAGCAAACTAAGCTCATAAAAGTATTGTAGTTTGTTCATTGTCGGGAAACTAGAATAGTCCATGTGTCTCTTTGGCATTCATTTCGGAGGCTATTCTAATTTTCCATGATACTTTTTTTAAACAAGTAACTGTACTGTTTTCATCGGCAAAGTGCTGCATTATTTCGCGTAATGTGGAACTGTTGCATCGTGCATTTCTTTTCCCAAGTGAGATTTGAGATAGGACAAGAACCTCGATGATCATCGTACAGGTCATCTTGAAAAGATACACAAGTATTATATGTAATATATATACAAAATTATAACAACATTGTTATTAAGTTACTGCAAAACAAAAAGTAACATAAACAGCAGGCCAGCTACATAAAGCGTTCGCTATGGGTCAGTCATTTTAGTCTCAAAAAAGAAATTGTGGGGGGGAGAACATGCAGTGGTCCTGCAGTAAATGGGCGGGGCAGGTTAAGTTTCAGTGTTACCAGATATAGAAAATTTCCACCGAGCTTCAGTCTTTTATATTCATTGTGATGATCGTAAGGCGTTTGGTAGTCATTTATGGTTGTTATCCCTTATATAACATTTCGGAAAACTTCCAAGAATCTCGAATGACTTTTATCCCTCTTCACATCTCGGAAAACCCACGAGAAAGGGAGGTTTATTTATGAGTTTGTCGTTATCTCTGGGAAATTTATGATGTCTGGTAACGCTGAATTACTTGAGAGGGGAAGTTCTCTCTGTGCATACCCTCGATTTGTGTTTTGTCGAGCTGATCCTGCAATGGAAAATGAGGCTAAGGATCATGTTGATAAGAAACAGTGTGACATTCAGAAAGACTGACTAAGACTAGAAATAATGAATTGATGATGGAAGCGGAGGAGAGGAGGAATGGAATGCGGCAAAACACAATTGACAAATGTTGCACTTTTAGCATCCACTGGAATTCCCGCTCTTTCTCATTTAATTGTCTGTGAGTAGAGTGGGAGTTTATAACTCTCAAACGACATCTCTCCTTTTTTTTTTTTCATATTCATGTGAATTTAAAAGTTCAGTTTATGCACCAGAATCATGTCAGATTTGTGGCCAAGTTAGAGTTG
>NC_087217.1:61546921-61554421 GCF_015104395.2 Macrobrachium nipponense | reverse complement strand
AAAGTGGACAAGAATACATTCTCAAAGCAAATAAGGAATAAGAGGGGCCAAGGCCAAAGGGTTTTGGTTGACAGCAATACATTTCTCAGCATAAAGACCCAGAAGAGCCCAAATTGTTGTACAGCAATACATTTCTCAGCATAAAGACCAGAAGAGCCCAAAGTGGTTTTACAACAATACATTTCTCAGCATAAAGACCAGAAGAGCCCAAAGTGGTTTTACAACAATACATTTCTCAGCATAAGGACTAGAAGAGCCCAAAGTGGTTGTGCAGCAATACATTTCTCAGCATAAAGACCGAGAGCCCAAAGTTTTACCCAAAGCAATACATTTCTCAGCTAAAGTCTTAGGGAAGAGCCCAAAGGGTTGGTTTAAAGCAATACATTTCTCAGCATAAAGACCAGAAGAGCCCAAAGTGGTTTTACAACAATACATTTCTCAGCATAAAGACTAGAAGAGCCCAAAGTGGTTGTGCAGCAATACATTTCTCAGCATAAAGACCAGAAGAGCCCAAAGTGGTTGTACAGCAATACATTTCTCAGCATAAAGACCAGAAGAGCCCAAAGTGGTTGTACAGCAATACATTTCTCAGCATAAAGACTAGAAGAGCCCAAAGTGGTTGTACAGCAATACATTTCTCAGCATAAAGACCAGAAGAGCCCAAAGTGGTTGTACAGCAATACATTTCTCAGCATAAAGACCAGAAGAGCCCAAAGTGGTTGTACAGCAATACATTTCTCAGCATAAAGACCAGAAGAGCCCAAAGTGGTTGTACAGCAATACATTTCTGCTAAACAGCATAAAGCATGCCAGAAGCCCCAAAGTGGTTGTACAGCAATTACATTTCTGCATAAAGACCAGAAGACCCAAAGTGGTTGTACAGCAATACATTTCTCAGCATAAAGACTAGAAGAGCCCAAAGTGGTTGTACAGCAATACATTTCTCAGCATAAAGACTAGAAGAGCCCAAAGTGGTTGTACAGCAATACATTTCTCAGCATAAAGACTAGAAGAGTCCAACGTGGTTGTACAGCAATACATTTCTCAGCATAATGACCAGAAGAGCCCAAAGTGGTTGTACAGCAATACATTTCTCAGCATTAAAAATAAAGACAAGCCTATTGTTAGCTGTTTCGTCATGTTCGTTTGGAAGTCATGTATACGTCTCATGATGTTTAGGTGCAGATGGTTGAGATGAAATCAAAGAGCTTTCCAGCCACAAGTTAATCTTGGAGAGCTCAGTCGCCTTGGAAGTTATACTTTGAAAGTCCCAACGCAGATCGTTTCTGTCTCGGTGCGAAAATCATATCACTCGTGAAGGGAAATAAGTTGTTGTTGAAAAATGTGTAAGTTTGTGATGGATAGAAACATGCTCAAAGAAGTCTGGTAGGAAGTAAACAAACATAAGTCGCGTGGTATCAAAATGCAGGTATTCAAAATCCATTAGCCATACAGCGAGTCTATTTACTTAGTGACTGACTTCCTCATTATAGCGGAAACGGTACAGTAGGAGACAATGAAAGCGTAGTGTCGGCGTGTTGTTGGCGTGCCACCTTGGAGGCCGCGAGTTCGATTCTCGGGCATTCCAATGAGGTGTGAGAGATGTGTATATTTGGTGATAGAAGTTCACTCTCGACGTGGTTCGGAAGTCACGTTAAGCCGTTGGTCTCGTTGCTGAATAACCACTGGTTCCATGCAAGGTAAAAACACCATACAAACAAACAATGGAAGATACTGACAATTATTGCTTGACAGAAGAGTTTCGAAGAGGAAAATGCCAAGGAAAATATAACAGGTGACTCTTGGCAGAGAAGAAATTGAATGAAAGGCTGCAGTTGTAAGGGTAACGAATGGCAAAGTTGTAGGTCTGCCACCCTCTCTCTCTCCAGCAGATCTTTTTTTGCACGCCGTTGTGTCAAAGAGTAGGGTGAATTTTTAGACATATCTGAGGACCACACCATCCAGTTTGAAAAAATGGCAAAGCAGAGCAATTAAAAAATAAATAAATAAACAGATAAATAAAAAATGTCGAGATGCAAGAGAACTTATAAGAGTACCGGTGTTAGCACAGCAAAAGAAAGTCAAGTATGGTAGATGTAAGGAAATATTTTTGGATCTCTGTAAGAGGTATATTGGCTCAGATAGAAGAGGAATGGTCAGTCAACAGGACGAATAGAGGAGAAAAAGCTATAGAAACTCAGCAGTGCCTTCTCTCTCTCTCTCTCTCTCTCTCTCTCTCATATGATAGCCATGCTTAGAATGAATAAACTTCAGAGTCGTCTATGAATCGACGCGCAAAAGGTTTACGTAAGAACATGGTTCAATTTGTTCTTGTCGTAAACACCCCTTACGTAACTCTGTGCCACTGCCCATGTCCTGGATCTAAGTGTAATCTTTCTTGTAACATCTACGAAGCGCTACTTTTGTTAAATAGAAATGCTTTTGGACTCCGTAAGCTCGTTATATAAAGCTACGTGCAGTTTAGCATTGATTTAGTCATATTTTTCGTTAGATATAATCATCTCTTTAATATGACACAGATAAATATCTGTGTCATATTACAGAGATGATTATATCTAACGAAAAATATGACTAAATCAATGCTAAACTGCACGTAGCTTTAATTTATCTGTGTCATATTAAAGAGATTATTATATCTAACGAAAAATGACTAAATCAATGCTAAACTGCACGTAGCTTTATATAACGAGCTTACGGACTCCAAAAAGCATCTCTATTTAACAAAAGTAGCGCTTCGTAGACACCACCCTACTTACGAACATTCAGAGATACAAAAACCGGGATCACAAATTAGAATCTCTTGTTTTCAGAGCGATCCCCCTTGGTACCCGAAAATTCAGATTATTTCTGGACATATTCTATGACATACAATACTGTATATACAGCGAATTGTGTTTTAGGATGAAAAAAAAAATAAACTCACAGTTCTGTATTGACTTTGTCATACTGTGCTTAAATAGGCGTGAAGAGTACAGTAAGTAGGTAGGTTGGTGTGTGTATACATACACACACGCACACACACGCACACACACACACACACACACACACACACATATATATATATATATATATATATATATATATATATATATATATATATATGTATATATATACACACACACATATATATATACATACATATCATATATATATATATATATAGATATATATATATATATATATATTATATATATCTTTATAATATACAGGAAGTCAGAACGTCTAGTTTTTATATTGACCTCAACTTTGTGTATTGTTCCGAGCCCTCCCTTCCGACCCCATGATTGAGAGCAATGATTCAGACGCGCCCCCCCCCCCCCCCCCCCACTCCTCTATAAAGGTCCCATGAGTCATCATGGCGGGTTTGTTTACACGCCTCTTGTTTACGTCTGGTATAGTTAACATACGCTGCGTTGTTTACGCCCGTTATCATCGCTTTCCTTAACTAGGTTCTGGGATTGTTTGTACGCACGACTTTATGACAGACGAGAGGGCTTTCCATAGCGATTAGTATTATACCTATTTTGAGCCTTCTTAGTGATGATGTCACGTATATGCCTTCGTGCATACGTAATATACATATGTAACATACATATGTAGAATCCACAATGTCCTTGTATTATGATATTGGGACAGTCTATTTGTGGCTGTATACGTGATGACAGTCTTGCATGAATATACAGAAGTTCAATGTGTGTATGTATGATATTTACTCGAAATATGTTTGCATAGGGATCATAGCGAAACCAGTATTTGTTCTCAGGTTAAAGTTAAGTATATCTTAGTTTTACCAGACCACTGAGCTGATTAACAGCTCTCCTAGGGCAGGCCCGAAGGATTAGATATATTTTTACGTGACTACATAGGAACCAATTGGTTATCTAGCAACGGGACCTACAGCTTATTGTGGGATCCGAACCAAATTGTATCGAGAAATAAATTTCTATCACCAGAAATAAATACCTCTGGTTCCGCGTTGGCCGAGCCGAGAATCGAACTTCGGATCACCGGGTTGGTAGCCGAGCGCGAAATGCACTCGGCCAACGTGGAACTTTGTTCTCAGGTGATCCGTATATGCCACTGTACTTTTATTTTTGCAGAATGAGATAGCCTTTCCTAATTGAGTTTTGTTCGGTTCATACAACCTATCATCAGAATAAGAGCAACATTGGCCTTTTCTTGTACTAATTAGTTAGCCTGAGGTTTTTAAATCTTAATGCAAATCGAATTTTTGCTGAGAATGAGTCTTTCGGCGTCTTCAGAATTGTCTAAATTCAGCTCGGAATTCTTGAAGCATTAATTAACACCAGATTTCGTGAAGAAACCTGTGCTATTTTATGTTAGTAACTGCATTACTTCTTAGAATTCAATCCCAACATTATTCCATTCTGAAAACTACCATTTTTATTATTATTATTATTATATTATTATTATTATTATTATTATTATTATTATTATTGTTTAAAAATATCCACAATTATATATAAAAATATATTTCTATATAATTGTGGATATTTTTTAAACAATTTGTTTTCACGGAACTGTGAATTTCTTAACATTATTATTATTATTATTATTATTATTATTATTATTATTATTATTATTATTATTTTGGCAGGGGAGTTGCTTGGGGAAGGGGGGAGGAAATTCCGAATGTTTTAACCCATCTTGAGTTTTTATAATGGGGTAGCATCCTACTACCAACGGCCACACAGTTCATAAATAATTAATCAATGTAATGATTGATGTTTTACTGGTTTTTATTTTTATTTACGTATTTATTATGATTTTTGCCTGGAATCTTTTGAATTTTGTAGGTGAGTATAGCAGCATGCTGCTACACCCCATTTGATGTATATCAATAAACTTTTTGAATTTGACACAGACAGAAATGGGGGCTCAACTATGAGAGACCTCCAGTGCTTTTCTTTCCATCGTTGAGCTGACTCCTTTTCGTAGGCCATTCGTCCGTTTATTTATTATTCTATTTTATACAGGCAATTTCTATATCGATGCTCATTTTTACCCTTCGCGAATCAATAGACAAATTCCCAGACGATCGAAGTGCTTTGCTTTAGTTGTTTTTGCTAGGAAGTGATATTTAGTGTATTATATATATATATATATATATATATATATATATATATATATATATATATATAAACATAATGAGAGAGAGAGAGAGACAGAGAGAGAGAGAGAGAGAGAGAGAGAGAGAGAGAGAGAGAGAGAGAGAAAAGCATGAAAAGCGAATCGATATACATAACCATATGCCTTATTTTATGATCACATTAGCCCTTCCATTATTTCAATAACCATACCCTTTAATCATCATCCTGAAAATTGCTTGCTGTTCCTTGTAAGTTAAAAGTAGAAGTCTTCTACTTCTACTTTCATCTAAGTCAAAAAAAGAAAAAAAAAAGCGAGAGATGGACAGACATACGCAGATATACGCGTTTTTTGTCCTCGTGTGGGTGTGTGTTTGAGAGAGAGAGAGAGACCTTACAGACCTTACAGACCTTACAGTTCGTTCGGGTTGCCCCAGGTCCCTCAGTGTGAGGCGCCTCTAATGTCTACCAGAGAGTTGCTAGTACATCTTCCGGTATATTTTGCATCTTCCAATCTTGGATGGTCTGGGATGCAGTTTAGATATTTGTCGAGCTTATTCTTAAATACATCTACGCTCACTCCTGATATATTCCTCAGATGAGCTGGCAACGCATTGAATAGACGCTGCATTATCGATGCTGGTGCGTAGTGGATTAATGTCCTGTGTGCTTTCCTTATTTTTCCTGGTATAGTTTTGGGCACTATTAATCTACCTCTGCTTGCTCTTTCTGATATTTTTAGTTCCATGATATTTTCTGTTATTCCTTCTATCTGTTTCCATGCCTGAATTATCATGTAGCGTTCTCTTCTCCTTTCTAGACTATATAATTTTAAGGATTGTAGTCTTTCCCAGTAGTCTAGGTCCTTAACTTCTTCTATTCTAGCTGTAAAGGACCTTTGTACACTCTCTATTTGTGCAATATCCTTTTGATAGTGTGGGTACCATATCATATTGCAATATTCAAGTGGACTACGAACATATGTTTTATAAAGCATAATCATGTGTTCAGCTTTTTCGTGTTTTGAAGTGCCGTAACAACATTCCCATTTTTGCTTTACATTTTGCCAACAGAATTGCTATTTGATCATTGCATAACATGTTCCTATTCATCATCACACCAAGGTCTTTAACTGCTTCCTTATTTGTGATTGTCTCATTATTAGGTCCCCTATATGCATATAGCTTTCCTTCTCTGTCTCCATAATTTATTGATTCAAATTTATCAGAGTTAAATACCATCCTATTTACCTCTGCCCAATCATATACTTTGTTAAGGTCTCTTTGTAGAGCGTTCCTATCTTCATCACAAGTAATTTCTCTACTTATTCTTGTGTCATCAGCGAAACTACTCACTACCGAATCCTTAACATTACTGTCTATGTCTTCAATCATAATACAAACAATATTGCAGCTAGCACCGTACCTTGTGGCACACCGGATATTACCTTGGTTTCATCCGATTTCTCATCGTTTGCAATAACTATCTGTTTTTCTGTTGTGTAAAAATTCTTTTAACCATCTTCCTACTTTATCTACGATATTGTGTTTTCTAATTTTCTTTGCTAATATATTATGGTCTACTTTGTCAAAAGCTTTTGCAAAGTCTAGATAAACCACATCTGTTTCATTTCCGCTTTTCATATTTTTGAATATGTTCTCACGGTGGACTAACAGTTGGGTTTGTGTACTTTTTCCGGGTACGAAAACCGTGTTGTCCTATATTAAACAAATTATTTTTTATTAAATGTTTCATAATATTTTTCTTCATTACCCTTTCATACACTTTCATAATATGTGATGTTAGACTCACAGGCCTATAATTACTTGCCTCTAGTCTTGATCCACTTTTGAAAGTAGGGGTGATATATGCTAATTTGTGCTCATCATAAATCTTGCCTGTATCTACACTTTGTCTTAATAATATTGCAAGTGGCTTTGCGATAGAATGAACTACTTTCTTTAACAAAATAGCAGGGACTCCATCCGGCCCTGCAGCAGCTCCATTTTTAATTTCATTAATTGCCTGCACAATATCAGCTTCATTAATTTCTATGTCAGCTAAATATTCACTATTTTCTTCCCTTACTTCTATATCATTATCTTCATTATCTATTCTAGGGGTGAATTCTCTCTTATATCGTTCTGCCAGTATGTTGCAAATTTCCTTTTTTTCATTCGTTAATCTCCTTCAATTCTCAGAGGGCCTATTTCTATTCTTCTTTTATTCATCTTCTTCGCATATGAGTATAATAGTTTGGGGTTTTGCTTGATATTTAATAGGGTTTTTTCTTCCAAGTCCCGTTTTTCATTTTCTTTTGATTGTATAATCTTTTGTTTCTGCATTTTCTATCTTACTTTTTAGTTCTATA
>NC_087217.1:61529421-61541921 GCF_015104395.2 Macrobrachium nipponense | reverse complement strand
TAAGTTTAAGGTAAATAAAAAGATATCTGGGTGTACATTTGCAACTGAAAAGTTTTTTAATAATTTACTGTATGCGAATTACACCGTTAATATTCGAAATAGGATATCATTATAATCGTTGAATGTAAGCTGAATGTAACCCCGGGACGCAGTGTTACCATACAAAAACACCACAGGCGGATGGACAGATGAAAAAAAACAGATTATAGTTAATCTCATCCTCATAGCAGGAGGAGGGCGTCCACTGATCGTCAGGCTACAAATTCTTCTTCTCTCTTTTGTTTCCTCAGAGTTCTGTAACATTCTTATTCTCAAGGAGCGGTCTTACTGTTCCTCTTAGGACTGGATCCTGCTTCTCTATCCTTTTCATTTTCTTGTTTGAGATGAATCCATCTTAGTAATATGGTAAGGATAATTAAAAAAGCTCGTAGTTGCGTGAGTCTAAGTGGAGTAACAAATCCACAGTAGTACATATATTTAAAGGTATATCTGTACAGAGATATTTCCTTGAATTGGGGAATCGAACAGTTTCCCTTAAGTTTTCTGCACAGATTTATCTTTCAATATATGAACATATGCATCACTGTGGATTTGTTTCTTCAATAGTAATAATAATAATAATAGTAATACCAGCCCTAAACCAAAGACGACCCCAGGCGCCGGAACTGAACTACGCCTACGGAATGATACAGGCACTGACGACGACCCCTGCTTGACCTGGACCTGAGATCCTGTTCTAATAAAAGATTACCGTTAGATTTAATAATAATAATAATATAATAATAATAATAATAATAATAATAATAATAAACACATGGGCATAATGCCAGAGTGTAATCAGATACAGCGCAGGAATAGTGGAATGGACGAAGGCAGAACTCCGCAGCATAGATCAGAAAACCAGGAAACATATGACAATACACAAAGCACTACACCCAAGAGCAAATACGGACAGACTATACATAACACGAAAGGAAGGAGGGAGAGGACTACTAAGTATAGAGGACTGCGTCAACATCGAGAACAGAGCACTGGGGCAATATCTGAAAACCAGTGAAGACGAGTGGCTAAAGAGTGCATGGAGAAGACTAATAAAAGTAGACGAAGACCCACAAATATACAGAGACAGGACAATGACAGACAGAACAGAGGACTGGCACAACAAACCAATGCACGGACAATACATGAGACAGACTAAAGAACTAGCCAGCGATGACACATGGCAATGGCTACAGAGGGGAGAGCTAAAGAAGGAAACTGAAGGAATGATAACAGCGGCACAAGATCAGGCCCTAAGAACCAGATATGTTCAAAGAACGATAGACGGAAATAACATCTCTCCCATATGTAGGAAGTGCAATACGAAAAATGAAACCATAAACCACATAGCAAGCGAATGCCCGGCACTTGCACAGAACCAGTACAAAAAGAGGCATGATTCAGTGGCAAAAGCCCTCCACCGGAGCCTGTGCAAGAAACATCAGCTACCTTGCAGTAATAAGTGATACGAGCACCAACCTGAGGGAGTGATAGAAAACGATCAGGCAAAGATCCTCTGGGACTATGGTATCAGAACGGATAGGGTGATACGTGCAAATAGACCAGACGTGATGTTGATTGACAAAGTCAAAAAGAAAGTATCACTCATTGATGTCGCAATACCATGGAACACCAGAGTTGAAGAGAAAGAGAGGGAAAAAATGGATACGTATCAAGATCTGAAAATAGAAATAAGAAGGATATGGGATATGCCAGTGGAAATCGTACCCGTAATCATAGGAACACTAGGCACGATCCCAAGATCCCTGAAAAGGAATCTAGAAAAACTAAAGGCTGAAGTAGCTCCAGGACTCATGCAGAAGAGTGTGATCCTAGAAACGGAGCACATAGTAAGAAAAGTGATGGACTCCTAAGGAGGCAGGATGCAACCCGGAACCCCACACTATAAATACCACCCAGTCGAATTGGAGGACTGTGATAGAGCAAAAAAAAAAAAAAAAAAAATAATAATAATAATGCTAAATTGTCCAATCTATCCATTAGACATTCAAACCGAACTGCTCTTAGCTTTAGTTATTTCCTTTCACAGACCCCATCAGTATTTGACTTATCATGAATGCACGTGCACGCGTGCACAAGCACGCACAAACGCAAACACATACACACACACGTATGCATATGCTTCAGATCACCTGAACATGTGTATGTACAAATTTGTATGTCAAGGAAAAGATGAAATTGGGTATAATGATGAAACTGGTCCGAATTTTTAACTTGGGTTTTTAATTTCCATTGTGGTACATTTGCTTATATATGATATGTATATAGCTATATATACATATATAGATTTATGCATGCATGCATGTTTGTATATAAGAGAGCGATATTGGAAATTAAGAGAGAAACCGAATATGATAGAATCCATCGGCTGAATAAAAGAACGATAAAAAGACAGCAGCAATGAAATAAATGCTTAGAGAATAAAACAACATTTCCATTATTTGTGTATTGTGACGGTAACAGTAAAATCCAGCCTAAAGAATTAAAGCGATAAAAGTTGAAAATCATATACTAAGACATAAATAACAAACAGACCGATTAAATACTGATAAATAGTAAAATCATATTTTATTCTATATTTTCACATTTCTAAATAAAGCGAATATCTTCACTGGCCAGGAATATTTGTTTAATATTCAAGTGTTAATTGCCAGATACCCATTTTTATTCCGCCGTTGCCAACACCAACACCTCGGGAAAATCAAACCATTAATTGCCAAATGGGCAACTCGGGGCATCAAAGCGCTTGTATGCCTGTATGCCTAGCCAAACGAAGTGCAACGGAAAAAGGAGCGTTTGTGAATTAATGCCAAGCCCAGTCACGGACAGCCTGAGAGAGAGAGAGAGAGAGAGAGAGAGAGAGAGAGAGAGAGAATGGAAATATTATGATTGGCACAAAGTCTGCCTTTCCGGCACGGATATAGAACTCCCCCAATAAAGATGAAAGCCCGCAAGATAAATGAGGAATATGTATCTGATATAGAACTGTCTGGGTATATTCGAAAGGTTTCACAAGGAAGTGAGGAATATCGATGTGTTGTAGAACTTATTTGGTGAAGCTGAATGAGTGCGGTTTGAGTGCATGAATATGGACTAAATGAACATGGAAAACTGATGAGATATCTGTCCGTCATTACAGATTATGAAACTTTATAACAATGAAATATATAGAGGCCCGTACCCAGAGTTTTTTTTTTTTGGGGGGGGTTTTTTTTTTTTGTTTTGGGGGGGGGGTGGAGGGGTCGCCCAAAACTGGACCTTTTCTTCCATAAATGTCATCGCATATATAGGTATATATCATATTCCTATTATCACTCTTGTATTTCTTACATCTAAAGAATGATGCTAATGTTCAATGAAAAAAAAAAAAAGACTTGTCAAAAAACCAAAAGATTGTTATTTATTACTTTGTAAGTACAGTTCAATGAAAAGGATAGTCACAGAAAATATAGACTTCCAGATTTTTTTTGTGGGGGAGTTGTCGTCCGACCACCCCACCCCCCTCGGTACAGGCCTGATATTATAACTATATATATATATAATATATATATATATATATATATATATATATATATATATATATATATATATATATATAAAATTAAATCACTGGAAAGTGATATCCTAAAGGTAATGTTCCTTAGGAGATAATAGTTTAGTTAGGGTCATTGTTATATAAATCACACTGTGATCGAAATATTCATTCAATGTGTTGAATGGCGTAATGATTCGATTCAAGCATAAAGAGATGTTAGACTCTCAGGATAATTTTGCCTAATATACAAGTCATTTCCCCAACTTGATTAATGAATTGTTGATGTATCTTATATTATAAGCAATACATAATACAGTTTAATCTTGCCACCCCTTCCCCTCTCTCTTCTAGGTTAGTTGTGCTTAATGAAACAGGTAATGTTGTTATAAAATTCTTGCATTAATAATGCTGCGCAAAAGAATGGCTTGAAAAATAGGAAGGAAAATAAAAACAGTGACTGAATACCTCTCAAAACAAGTGCTATTTAATTTTTCCCGACGTGAAAATTATCTTCAGATTTACGAAATTTGTAATATGATCAGGTGTCGTGTAAATATTATAGATGTTCTAGGTAAATAAACATGCTGTGCTTAAATGGAAAAGCATCAGAATTGAAATCTACAAGCCAAAGCAAAACGATTGGTGATAAAAGTAGAAAGCAGAATACCCGTACATGACCAAAATGTTTGCTAAGGTAGGGTGGCGTGACGAAAATAGAAAACGGGAATCTCCCTATTTGGTCTGGTTGGGGGAGAAAGAAAACGGAAGTATTTTAAAAACATTTTTAAGTAGTACGGAGAACGAACCCATATTTTAAACGATTTGAGAACAAGTCGTTAAGAAGTGTATAGGGAGGCAGATGGCAGGGAAGAGTTAGAAATGATACCATCAGTGGAATTACGGAAGTTCCACAAGTGAATGACATAATGGTGATTGGGAGATGTAGTACTAGATGTCATGGACTTGTCCTTCCCTCAACACCTGGTAGAATGGTACCTACATGACAGTATCAGGTGGGTTCCTAGCAATACCAAAAGAGTAGGAAGACCCGGTGGTTCTTGGAAGAGACGCATTAGACGGGAAGCTGGAGATTTGGGGAAGATGAAACACGGAAAAGACCAGTTGCAGAATTTCACAGATACTGTTTGCCTCCTGTAGCGTGGAGGCAATGGTGTTTATCGTATGAAATTGTAATACTGCAAGGGAGAAAGTAACTGGTAAAATAGATACGAAAGATTCGAAATATGTTAATGCACAACAAATTTATTAGAAATTTAATTCAGGTACATGGTTAGATTTATTCGAGAGTGGCAATCATGGCTATCGTCATGAATTATCCCGGTAGGGGGTTGACACCGTCAGTGTACCTCATGCGGTGTAGTACTATAGACATTACTTAAAGGTTCTTTGCAGCGTCCCTTCGGCCTCTAGCTGCAATCGTTTTTCATTCTTTTTACTGTACCTCCATTCATATTCGTTTTTCACCTTACTTTCCACCCTAAATTCTATATTCTATTTCATTGTAGTCATGAGCCTCTCTACCGTCAATTTCCGTTTCAGTCTTGGCCTTAGGCCTAAATTCTATGTTCTATTCTATTCTAGTCATGAGATTATGATTCTCTACAAATAAACGATGGGAGTGTCAAAAGGTTCATATCTGTTTTCGTACCGTTCGAACCCATATGGCGAAATGCAGTTTTAAGTGGTTTTCGTTGGCATCGAGAGAAACGAATTCCGGGGTCCTACTTGAGAGAAGAAATTACGGCACTAATGAATCAAATCGTACCAGAAGGGGTACGTCGTAATGGTTAAATCGTACCTTCTTTACGACGCACCCATCCAAGAAAAATTATTCTAGGTAAGTATATACGCCTAATGGTGATGAAAGCAATAAAAGCAGAAATTGCTGTTTAACCTCCGTGTGAATAAAGCGATGCAACCTTCGTGAAACTAAACTGATAGAATTAGCGCCGATGTATCGTGCAGGCACTCGGCGCATGCGTAACTTCAGCCAATCACCTGCCGTCATTCTCCCATTTCTGAGTGATCCACTGGGCCCCCTTTTACGTTCACTCAGAGGGCTGTTACTCATCCTCTCGACTCATGTACGAACCCTACCTAACCCCATAACCTCCATCTACAACGCACATGACCGGTAATACCCAAAGTATAAAAATAAGCTGGTGGGTAATTTCAGAAGGGGTACTTCTCGGAGCGGCCATGAGCCCACACCTGCTTGGCCGACTGACTGGCAGATTATGCTTCTTCTTTCTTCTTTCTTCTTTCCAACCGTTATCCCTACACTAATGGATCGGTTGCCTGATGCGCCTTGGATTATTGTTTGGCAAAGGGGTTTTTACGACCGCATGCCCTTGCTGTCATCATCCACAGTTATTGGCGGTGGGCCTCGCCCTTGACTAAATAAGTCCACCTGCAAGGCAGCAGCTTCCACAGTTATTGGCAGTGGGCCTAGCATTTGAATAAAAAGTAAGACTGCAAGGCAACAGTTTCCACAGTTATTGGCAGTGGGCCTAGCCTTTGAATAAAAGATAAGACTGCAAGGTAGCAACTGCCCTTTTAGTCTCCTTTTACGACACAGAACCTACAGTGGTGGTATTCTAACACCCTTACCATAGGGAACACTGGCAGATTATGCTTCTTTGGAAGCAAATTAGCAAAAAAAACTTATCATCTTGACTCTCAAGAGTCTTGAGAGTGTGTCCTATAGGAATAGAATTGTATGACATTATTATTTAGAATGCTTTTGTTCTCATTGCTTGCTTGGTGGTGTTCTCATTGCTTGTATGGTGTTTTTACGCTGCATGGAACCAGTGGTTATTCAGCAACGTGACTTCCGAACCACGTCGAAAGTAAACTTCTGTCACCAGAAATACACATATCTAACCCCTCAGTGGAATGCCAGAGACTCGAATTCGCGGCCACCGTGGTGGCAGACCAAGACCATACCAATCACGCCACTGAGGCGCTTTTTGTCCTTATTAAACAGGCCTAATAAGGACAAGATAATTTATGAATAAAGATATTTGAACAGCAAAAAACAAAGCAAATCTAATTGTCGAGTACAAAAAGAGATAGCGTTTTTTATCAGAATTGTTGGGCTTCTACAATTTTGTATAAGATTAACATTTGAACTCTGTGCCAACGAAAACTCTCCAGTCTTGTACATGATACTGTAACCTCTGTACATACAAAAACTGTAATGTCAGCTTTTATTTGTAATGCCGAGACTTGTTTGTAAGCCTTTTTCTTTTTTTCCTTTTTGGTTTGCTTAAAATGCCGTAAAGTAAAGGCGAAAGATCGCGAGGTCCGTTGTTTCAGTTTCCTCTCGTCCATATACTCTGCATATAATGAAACTTAAACTTGCTGTATCTATTTTTTATGCAAGTATCCACGTACAATGTTTGAATATTCCCAACAGCAACAACACATACACAACATATATATATTATATATTATATATTATATATATATATATATATATATATATATATATTATATGTACTCTTATATATATAATATATATATATATATATAATAATTATATATATATATTTAGTTTATTTAAATATTTATTATATAATGTTTATATATATGTGTGTGTGTGTGAACTGGAAACTTGATAAACAAAGGACTGTCGCAACTTCAAAGGAACAAAGAGAGAAAGAGATAGTAAAGGAAAGCTACTATAGTGGACGAAGAAGAGATAATAAATAACGAAGCTGACTTCATCAAATCAAAACGTGTTCTCGGAAAAAGTAATCAAAATTCGTCCTCGGAAAAAGTAATCAAAATTTGTTCTTGGAAAAGTAAATGTAAAATAAAAGAGTCCGATAAAAGAGGGAGGAAGAGGACATTAACTTATTTCCTGCCGCCCCAAACAGATCGTTCTGTGCCACCCACACCTGAATGATGGGACGCGAGGCGTTAATTCCCTCTCCTTTTATAGAGCATAAATTCATATATATATTTTTTAATCGAATCATCTGGCTTGGCTTCAACGTAGCTTCTATAAGAAAAAAACTTATTATCTGTTCGTGACGGCGAGCTTTACTTACAAGGGGATTTTCTTTGTGGCAATTACAAAGTGGTTGATAAAATATTGCTCTCTATAAAATGAAAAAGATCGGATAATAATGAAACTACGGCCCTTCAAATGTTACTTGATAGATTGCTATAATAAAATAATCAATTAAAAAATCCTCATAATAGCACGAGTCTTCAAATGGAGAAACAAATCCACAGTTATGTAAATGTATAAATATATTTAAATTTGAAACTTTAAGGATAGCTTTCGGGAATCTGTTCGGTTCCCCTTATCAATCTGAGGGGAACCGAACAGATTCCCGAAAGCTATCTTTAAAGTTTCAAATTTAATCATATGTACATTTACATAACAGTGGATTTGTTTCTCCAATATAATCAACAGCAACAAGACCACTGAATGTAAATAGACACTGATTAAAAGGTTTGACACTGAAATAACTAGTTATTCATAATTAGACGGAATTTTTTTCAATAGCAACAGATCTTCAAATCTCAGTTCATTTCCACCAAAAGTTGAGGATAAAGTAGGTGTTGCACAGCAAATATTCCCTCAACGTTTCATCAAAATCCGTCCGTCCCTTCTCGAGATATATTATTTACGACGATAATAACGCTTTCTACTGGGTGTTCTCGTCAGTATTGATATTTGTCAGTATGTTTTATTCCGTAATATTTTCATTTACATTATTTCTTTTAAAACTGTCTATTTGCTGTTTATTCCTTTAATGAATTTAAATTTATTTATTTAATTATTATTATTTATTTTATTCATTATTTATTATTATTATTATTATTATTATTATTATTATTATTATTATTAAGCTTCATCATGCAATATATGTCACTTGAAGTTTTTGTCCTAACTTCTTTCTCAGCTAAACCTAGAACTCTTCATTCATCATACTTACATAAAATACCTCTTATTTGTTATTATTAACATCATTATCATTATTATTATCATTATAAAGCTTCATCGTTCAATATTTTTATCCTGAAAATTTTTATCCTGCCTTTTTTCTAAAAACCTGTAACTCATTTATCATCATTATTTGCATTAAATATATCCGCTTTAATTTCGAAGATCTTCCAGGAAGGAAAGTTAATTTTTTTTTACATCGCAGAGGGTAAAAAAAATAAAAGGCGGACCTAACTGGCGTTACAAATTTACAAGGCAGTCCACTGCGAACTGACAGTTACGCAAGACGTGTATATATGTCAAACCCCTTGCCAAACTTTTTGACGTACCGCGGGGGAAGGGGGGGGGGGGGGGAAGTGGGTTGGGTTGGGGGGGCAGGGCGCTGTCAGATGGTGGTAGTTGTTGTCATGAGAGAGGGGGTACTGGGAAACTGACCCCAACCCTTTACCCCTACCCGTAACCGTACCCCCGCAAACACCCCACCCATGATTTTTTTTTTTCCTATTTTCTTTTTCAAATTTTTCATATAATTTAAGGCAATATTTCCCTCTCTATTAAGCTCAGAGTTTTACTCATCTTTTTTTTTTCTGTGAAAAGTTTTTTTTTTAATCTTTTAAGTAGGTAGGAAGAGTTTTTTTTTTTTTTATGGAGTGATGAATCACAAACGCACAAACTTACAAGAGTGGGTTTATTTGATTGGATGGTGGCGTTTGCCTATAACCTAAAATGGCTGTGTCATAGATCATTCTGTTTAGTTGCCCTCAGTTTTCTTACATTATTTTCAACAACGTCATGAGTCGTAACATAAGCAATTATTTCTTGTTTATATGTGTTTATATATTATATATAAAATAGTATATATATATATACATACATACATATATATATATATATATATATATATATATATATATATACGTATATATATATATATATATATATATATATATATATATATATACACATACATACACATACATAAAACTTCTATTCAGACGTAGTGCATGGCCACGAATAAAGTGAAACAACAGAATGTAAGATCTTGCCTTTATTATAAGACATTTTCAGGTAAACTACATAAATTGGACAGAAGATTGCTAAGAACGCTAGGTTTGAGTTATCATGACTTATAATTCGTGTCTCGTCAGGCCAAAATAGAATTAACCACAGTCTACTAATGGGATTTTATTGATAAAGATTTCTAGTCTGTTTCAGATTATCTCTTATAAGCATGTTTTTCTAGTGTTGTTTATATGAAGAGATAAAATTTACATAAACCATTTTCAGCTTCGATTTGATGGGCTCAAAGTCGATAAAAAAATTGATATTTAGGTGTGATTATGGATTCTTGTCACTTTTATTATTAAATGTCTTCACTACTTTATTGGAGCAAGTATCCAAAACATGAGCTGGATTGGTTTTGTAATAATAAGGCTTAAAACTATTTGTTGTCATAAATCCTTTGCCTATTATTATTAATATTATTATTATTTTTATTTATTTATTTATTTTTTTGCTCTACACAGTCCTCCAATTCGACTGGGTGGTATTTATTAGGTGTGGGGTTCCAAGTTCCGGGTTGCATCCTGCCTCCTTAGGAGTCCACCAACTTTTCTTCTTACTATGTTGGTCGGTTTCTAGGATCACACTCTTCTGCATGAGTCCTGGAGCTACTTCAGCCACTAGTTTTTCTAAGATTCCTTTCAGGGGATCTTGGGACGGAATCGTGCCTAGTGCTCCTATGATTATGTGTACAATTTCCACTGGCATATCCCATATCCTTTTTATTTCTATTTTCAGATCTTGATACTTATTCATTCTTTCCCTCTCTTTTTTTTCTTTATTATTATTATTATTATTATTATTATTATTATTATTAATTATTATTATCTTATTATATTATATATTCACGAAGATGAAACCTATTCATATGGAACAAGCTTACAAGGGCCATTGACTCGATATTCAAGCTCTCAACGAATATGGTGTTCATTAGGAAGAAGTAAGACGAGGATAAGGAAAATACAGAAAGAAGAGATCCAACGTATTACAAAAATTAATTAATAGATAAACAAATAGATAAAAGTATATTTAAAAGCAAGGCGAATAGTATTAGGTTAGTTGTGTATTGGACCTTCGCTTGAACTATTGGAATTTAAGTTACACAAACTTTATGTATCTAACAAATAGAAATTATGTAGATTTAATTCCAGGTCTTTGTGTGTTCAAAGGAAATTTAAAGAATCTCAGTAAGCTCGATTAATAATAATAATAATAATAATAATAATAATCCATGAACATCAGATGGTTGATTCTGTTGCCTCTTTTCTTGAGTTGGTACCCGGCATCCATCTTCTGTAGTACTTTTGTCATGGGAATCATGGCTACTACGAAGAGTAGTGGGGACAGTGAGTCGCCCTGGAAGATCCCTCTCCTGATATTAACCTCTGCTAGTCTTATTCCAGAGCTTGTAAGTATTGTATTCCAGTTGCGCATTGTATTTTTGAGGAAGCTGATGGTGTTTTCCTCTGCCCCATATATTTTGTTTTTCAGGCTTCTATTAGCCATGTGTGTGGTATCATGTCGAAGGCTTTCTTATAGTCTATCCATGCCATGCTTAGGTGGTTTTCCTTCTCCTACTGTTCTTCATTACCATTTTGTCTCAATCAGGAGCTGGTCTTTGTGCCCCTACACTTCCTTCTGCAGCCTTTCTGTTGGTGGGGGATGGTGTTTGTCTCCTCTAGGTAGTTATATAGCCTTTCACTGATGATACCTGTATGGTAAGAGCATCAAGGAAATAGATACCCTAATCCAGACTGTAAGGATTGTATCTGGGGACATCAGGATGGAGTTTGGAATAGAAAAATGCGCCTTAGTCAACATACAAAAAGGCAAAGTAACGAGAACTGAAGGGATAAAGCTACCAGATGGGAGCAACATCAAACACATAGATGAGACAGGATACAAATACCATGGGAATAATGGAAGGAGGGGGGATATAAAACACCAAGAGATGAAGGACACGATCAGGAAAGAATATATGCAGACTCAAGGCGATACTCAAGTCAAAACTCACGCCGGAAATATGATAAAAGCCATAAACACATGGGCAGTGCCAGTAATCAGATACAGCGCAGGAATAGTGGAATGGACGAAGGCAGAACTCCGCAGCATAGATCAGAAAAACCAGGAAAACATATGACAATACACAAAGCACTACACCCAAGAGCAAATACGGTACAGACTATACATAACACGAAAGGGAAGGTGGGAGGGAGGAGCTACTAAGTATAGAGGACTGCGTCAACATTGACAACAGAGCACTGGGGCAATATCTGAAAACCAGTGAAGACGAGTGGCTAAAGAGTGCATGGGAAGAAGGACTAATAAAAGTAGACGAAGACCAGAAATATACAGACACGGGCGAAAGAAAGACAGGACAGAACAGAGCACTGGCACAACAAACCAATGCACGGACAATACATTGAGACAGACTAAAGAACTAGCCAGCGATGACACATGGCAATGGCTACAGAGGGGAGAGTTAAAGAAGGAAACTGAAGGAATGATAACAGCGGCACAAGATCAGGCCCTAAGACAGATATGTTCAAAGAACGATAGACGGAAATAACATCTCTCCCATATGTAGAAGTGCAATATGAAAAATGAAACCATAAACCACATAGCAAGTGAATGCTCGGCACTTGCACAGAACCAGTACAAAAAGAGGCATGATTCAGTGGCAAAAGCCTCACTGGAGCCTGTGCAAGAAACATCAGCTACCTTGCAGTAATAAGTGGTACGAGCACCAACCTGAGGGAGTGATAGAAAACGATCAGCAAAGATCCTCTGGACTATGGTATCAGAACGGATAGGGTTATACGTGCAAACAGACCAGACGTGACGTTGATTGACAAATCAAGA
>NC_087217.1:61504421-61521921 GCF_015104395.2 Macrobrachium nipponense | reverse complement strand
CTTCGCTCCTTACAAGTCCTTTAAGTATTTGTCGCAAGGGAAACTAGGCCAAAAAATGAAAAAAAAAAACAAAAACAAAAACATGAAAACAATGAATTTGAATTTGAAACTAGGGCCCCCCACAAAAAAAAAAAAACAACAACGACATATTGAATTAAAAATAATTGAATTAAAATATAAAATAATTTGCGCATTACATTATTGCACTCACTCTTTACAAATCCTTACAGTATTTGTGACAAACGAAGCCGAAGATTTGGCCTCATCCGGAAGGCTTGGTCGACAACCCCCCCCCCCTTTTTTTTTTTTTTAAATAGTGAGCCTCCTCGACTTTATAATGTAGTCGATTCTCGTTCTTCAAGTCGTGGCTCATTTCACATCGTCACTGAACCATTGGAACAGAGATTATAAGCGTCCCGCAACCCGCCCCCCCCCTTAATCCCCGCCCCCTCAGGAATGGGGAATAATATACATTTAGTCCTCTTATGATTGTTGGTCCGGAACGACGTTAAGTCTCTCTCTCTCTCTCTCGTCTCTCTCTCTCTCTCTCTCTCTCTTTCTACATTCGTTTTTGTATGTGTCTCTATTATGAGCTGATTGGTCCAACATAAGGCTTTATTACTATCATCATTCCTAATATCAGGTATCTCTCTTCTCTCTCTCTCTCTCTCTCTCTCTCTCTCTCTCTCTCTCTCTCTGTATATATATATATATATATATATATATATATATATATATATATATATATATATATATATATATATAAATTATATTTGTACATACATACATATATAAATCATTATTCTACGTGTCCCTGAGTTAATTAGAAAGATATAAATATATATTTTGAAAGATTCTTCATGCAACCAAGTATTCTCTCTCTCTCTCTCTCTCTCTCTCTCTCTCTCTCTCTCTCTCTCTCTCGCTCCAAACAGGTAATGTTCAAATGAAACTAAAGCAACTCTCCACCTCTTCCGCGATATCGACGTGGGCCCCGAGTGCCAATAAAAGCGTACTGACTATAAACCAGATAAAAAAAATCTGTAAAAGGACACAGGGTCCTCTGTGGCACTCGGATGATGTCCAGAAAGCCAAAACATCTGTTTTTTTTATATATAATATATAGTGCTTTCTCTTTTTCCCCTTTTTGTTGTTTAGTCTTGTCTCGGCTCACATTTGGCTTCAGGAAGTCACAGTTCATCCAAAGATTATAGTAGAGAGAGAGAGAGAGAGAGAGAGAGAGAGAGAGAGAGAGAGAGAGACTTTGAAAAAAAGAAAGAAAGTTTAAAAATCCTAAAAAATATGAGTATATTTGTATTCCTAGGAGATATACTGTATAAAGTTCATTATTTGCATGTGTAAGAGAGAGAGAGAGAGAGAGAGAGAGAGAGAGAGAGAGAGAGAGAGAGTTTAAAATTATCCTAAATATGGGCATATTTGTAACCCTACGAGATAATGTTAAAGCTCATTGTGCGCACGTGTATGAGAGAGAGAGAGAGAGAGAGAGAGAGAGAGAGAGAGACTTTGAAAAAAGTCAGGAAGTTTAAAATTATCGTAAAAAATACTAGTATATTTGTAACCCTAGAAGATGTATAATGTTTATTGTGTGCTTGAGAGAGAGAGAGAGAGAGAGAGAGAGAGAGAGAGAGAGAGAGAGAGACTGAAAAAAGTCAGAAAGTTTAAATTTATCGTAAATATGAGTATATTTGCCATTCTACGAGATACTGTATAAAGTTCATTGTGTGCATGAGAGAGAGAGAGAGAGAGAGAGAGAGAGAGAGAGAGAGAGAGAGAGAGAGAGAGAGAGAGAGAGAACAAGCTAAGGTTATGAACGGCTGTGAAAGCGTGGGTTTCATTCGCTGCGGGTGGCTAGGTGCAGAGCCATGGCTCTGGCTGGCTGGCTGGCTGGCTGGCTGGGGCGGGAATGGGTGACCTTTGCTGTTAAACTAACTACCCAACTCCATAAAGGGGTATCTATTCCGAGGCACTGGTCAAAAATACCCCGACTTTCTCTCTCTCTCTCTCTCTCTCTCTCTCTCTCTCTTGGCAGGGGCATTCGTTGCGAGGAGAAAGGGAAGGCGTCGATATATTTGTGCTTGTTTTGGATATTGGGAAGAATAATAAGAGGGAGAAGAATGCAGGAGGTGGGGGGGGGGGTCGGGGGGGGGGGGGGGCGGGGGGCGGCGGACGGGGGCGGGGGTTGGGTTGGGGGGAGAGGAGGAGGAAAAGTAAACAAACAAACAAAAGCGAACGCACTTTATAAGTCACGAGCGATGGGTTTGGGGTGGACAGCTGAAGAACGGTGGAATAAATTGCATTCAAATAGAATTGGAGAAAAAGTAGATCGGCAGAATAATGGTTCTGTCGTTTCTCATATTTGTTTTGCTCTAATTTGTGGCTGCGCAATACAATGAATAAAAAAATAATATTATATAACTATGTTTACTGCCTTGTTAAAGAGGATGGCAGCATCAGTGAAATTCATTTTATATATGGTCTTTTCAATTCGTCTTATTATTTTCTTCTCATCAGGATTGACATTTGCTAATAGCTGGCCGATGTTCATATTCTGTTTAAGGAAATGTCTTCTAAAAATATTAATTTATTGATATGATAACTAAGAGTGGCGTATGGTAGCCGTAGAGTTTACAAATCTTAGTCTGGACGTTGTCTAAGGGCGTAGCGGAATTCCAACGTTTCCAACCGTATCTTCGGTTCATTTTCAAGGAAGGGTGAGCTTGAACTGATTAGGATAACTGTCATTATTGGTAGTTCTGCAAAAAAAATCTATTTTTATGGCAATTGCTAATGTTGTGGCCGGCGTATATCAATATTCATAGTATTAATATTGGTGTTATTATGAATGTGTCTAGCCGTATTTCGTAGCTATTCTAAACCTATTTAAGCTCATTTCTCTTATCTAATACATTACGAAAATAGAAGACTTCAACCTGATAGATAACGACACTCGTTTCTTAATTAATTCAAAGACCCGGCAGAAGATTTTAAACGCGTTCCGATTGACCCCATTGTGGCCCTGTTGACCTAACAAGGAAATAAGGACTAGGTGGATAGTCGACCGTCGTTGGTCATAAGCAGATATAGAAGAGAAGGGCAAATGTCTGTTGACTCCTGGAACCACACTTACACACACACACACACACACACACACACACACACACACACACACACATATATATATATATATATATATATATATATATATATATATATATATATATATATATATATATATAATGTACATGCATTTATGCGTCTGTGAAATACCCTTGCACGCGCGGACAATCAGTTGGGGGCGCCCCCTCCGAATGTAAGCACCGAAGTCTCTCTCGAAAGAGAATGGAGGCGTAAAATAAAGAGCGACGTTAACGTGCGTTAACACTCGCCATCAAAGAGCATCCTTGTACACAAACGCGCTGTTTACGGTGTCGAAAGAAATAAGCTCGAGTTTATGAAGCGGATGGAGGAGGAGGAGGAGGAGGAGGAGGAGGAGGAGGAGGAGGAGGAAGTCGAAATTGGCCGAATTTTCTTATTGCTATTTTTGGTACGAAATTGCTCTCTCTCTCTCTCTCTCTCTCTCTCTCTCTCTCTCTCTCTCTCTCTCTTTACAACTTTTAAGATCCTCGTGTGTAAGAGAGAGTCAGAACTGGCTAAGATTGACGTAAATTCAAAGTGTGGAAAGTAAAATAATGCCTGTAGGCGTCTTTTTAAATAATGAGTCTTTAAATTCCCGCACAAAGGAATTACTCTCTCTCTCTCTCTCTCTCTCTCTCTCTCTCTCTCTCTCTTTCTATGACCACACCTTTAAAGGTATTCTTGTGTATGAGAGAGCCAGAACTGGTTACAATTGACGTAAATTAAAAATGTGAACTTTGAAATTATGCCTGTAGGCGTCGTTTCTTTAAATAATGACAGTCTATAAATTCCTGCATAAAGGAATTACTCCTCTCTCTCTCTCTCTCTCTCCTCTCTCTCTCTCTCTCTCTTAGCCATATGGGTCGTTGAGTGTATGAGAGATCCAAAATGGGCTAAAATTTAAGTAAATTCAAAATGCAAAAAATTAAATATGGCGGTTTAAATTCTTTCATAAAGGAAATTCTTCGACAAAGGAAACATGGGAAAAGACAAGAAGTTCTGGAGTTCATTGGTAAATGTATATAAATCAGCGAGATAAAGTGAAAATCTCTAAAAGCGACAAGAGATTAAGCTTAGGTTATATATTGTGGAAATTCCCATTTCCTGTAATTAGCAAACAAGTTGGCAGGACACTCTGTATGGGTATCTGGTTTACGAGAGAGAGAGAGAGAGAGAGAGAGAGAAGAGAGAGAGAAGAGAGAGAGAGAGAGAGAGAGAGAGAGAGAGAGAGAGATAAGAATTATAAATAGAGGCGTAAGAGGCAAGCATGAGATAAATGAAAAAAAGAGAGAGAGAGAGAGAGGAGTTATAAATTCAGACTTAAGAGGCAAACAGAAGAATAAGATGAAAGGAAAAAGAGGAGAGAGAGAGAGAGAGAGAGAGAGAGAAGAAGAATTATAAATAGAGACGTAAGAGGCAAACAGAAGAATAAGAGAAAAGAGATAGAGAGAGAGAGAGAGAGAGAGAGAGATGCATAAACGCATAAGTGCTGATATTGCAAATGGCCCATCTGTCAACGAGGTTTTCATAATGAAAAATGAACGCGCCGCCAAGAGAGCTGGAGCTGTAGAGGGGTGATGAAAGACCCCAGAGAGGGACGGAAGACCCTCAAAGAAAATTTGGGAGTCGTTATCGCTTTGCGGAAGCCGTCTCCAGGTGATGAGACTCTATGTGTTAAGAATCTCAGCTTAATGCGGCTCTTAATAATGAGAATGTTAGTTTATTGCATATTCAGGTGATGAGAATGTTAGTTTAATGCGGCTTCAGGTGATGGGAATGTTAGTTTATTGAATCTTGTCATGGTAATCGCTTCATAGCAAAGAAAGATGAAGGAAAGGAAAACGCATCTTCGAGAAGTTCTGCCGCACGGAGGTTTTCGCGCGTGTGATGGAGGCGCCTGTTCTCATGATGGTTCTAGAATCGGCAGGAGTGTTGTGGAACGCAACAGGCGCCGAAGTTTTGTGAGAAGCGCCGCGACATCTGATGCAATACTTCGTCGAGAAACTTCTAAATCATTCCGGTAATCTCGGGAGTCTGTGACGTTCGCCCCAGGAATGCCGTATAAATACGACGGACGAAGTAGGAGAAGGGAGATCATCAGTTAGTCACAGAGTAAGAGATCATCAGTAAGAGCCACAGATCAGATTATCAGTGAGGACTCAGCAGCAGAGATCAGAGATCATCAGAGCGTGATAAGAGAAGAAGGAACCGACGAAGGATCAGAGAGAAAAAGGCGCCCGAGAATTGTTCGAATTCTGGTCAAGTCGTCTTCAGGAGTGGACGACCGAGTTATTTCGACGTTGAGCAAGACTTCAGAGAAGAAACATTCTGCTAGAGGTTTTGAGGAGTTCCTGCCCTTCAAGTATCAAGAGTAGACATTATTTTCTGCAATACGGAGGCAAGAAGGCATCTATAATTAGAGTTCTCCTTTTGTGAAGCCATCACTTCGAGTTGCAATACTGGTCAGCAAGTACTTTCATTACCTCACTGTTCCCCGAGTTCCTGCAGTGTAAGATTTTACCTTTTTTATGTAAACAGGAGACACCATTCTGCATTTATCTTTGTTAGTAAGTTTGTAAATAAACCTTTGTTGTGTTAGTGTTTCTTTCTATATTCGTATCCCCAGTTTCAACTGTTGGTGTTGAATTCTTTTTGTTTATAATAATATCGAACCTGAAGCGGACCTCTCTCTCGGTTCGTAACAATCTTCAGGTGATGAGAATGTTAATTTAATGCGGCTTCAGGTGATGAGAATGTTAGCTTAATTCAGCTTCATGTGGTGAGAATCTTAGCTTAATACGGCTCTTGGTGATAAGAATCTTAGTTTAATGTGGCGCTTGGTGATGAGAATCTTAGTTTAATGCGGCTCTTGGTGATGATAATATTAGTTTAATGTGGCTCTTGGTGATGAGAATGTTAGTTTAATACAGCTTCTGGTAATGAGAATGTTAGTTTACGGCAACTTCAGATGATGAGAATGTTAATTTAATGCAGCTTCAGGTGATGAGAATGTTAATTTAATGCGGCTTCAAGTGATGAGAGTGTTAGTTTCATGTGGCTCATGGTGACAAAAATCTTAACTTAATGCGGCTCAAGGTGATGAGAATCTTAGTGTAATGTGGCTCTTGGTGATAAGAAGCTCAGCTTAATGACATACGTAATGTTAAGATCCAAAAGAGAATAGAACAATATATTTTCCCATATCTGCACTTGGGGGGGTGGGGGGGGTGGTTAAGATTCATTAACAGCCTCTGGGGAACCTTGTGGAACTTTGGAAGTTCCCCCCACGCCCCCCCATCATGGTTGCATTGTATTTCCAGTTTCAAATGTATTTTTGAATGGTCGAATGAATTCCACTTTGAAGACTTGGGAAGATGAATAGCAATATAAATCCACACTGAGTAAAGAGTTTTTGATATAACGAGTGTGTCTAAATGCCACAAGATGTAAAGACTAATTTCCACATTAGATAAGGCCTATATATATATATATACATTATATATATATATATATATATATTTATATATATATATATATAGATACCCTATATATCTATATATATATATATATATATATAATATATATATATATATATGTATATATATATATTATATATATATATATATATAGATATAATTTCCACATTAGATAAAGGCCTATCTATATATATATATATATATATATATATATATATAATATAGATATATATATTATATAATATATATATATATACAGGGTGCCCCATAAGTAACCGGGGCACTTACTTGTACATAGTAAAATTTAATTTAATATCACACTTCTATTTTTTTTTAATAAGTTTACTTATTCATTGTGCTATAAGTAATATTACTCTAAAAATAGCATAGCAAGTGGTAAGTAGCATTCATCTAATATATTAGCACAATGAATAAGTAAACTTATTAAAAAAAATAGAAGAGAAATGTGATATTAAATTAAACTTTACTCTGGACAAGTAAGTGCTCTGTTACTTATGGAGACCCTTTATATATATATATATATATATATATATATATATATATATATATATATATATATATATATAATATATATATATACATATATGTACATAATATATATACATACACATACGAGCATATAGTATGTATTTGTACCGCGCTATTTACCATAGAACTTTATGATATTCTCAGATTTATAAAGTCAAATAATTCCAAGCCCCAGAAAAATAAATGAGATAAATAGACGAAACGAAATGTGTTGTACAAATCAGCATCTAATCCAACTGTCATCGCTAGCCAAGGGGCCTCAGAGAGCCACAGTGTAGGTTAACAAAGACTTCCTCTGTGTGGGCTTCTGCACCCTCTCCCGAGTTGCAAAATGCACTGAAAGCGCCAGCGGGAAAAATTATGGCATCCTCGGTTGGTGTAGCATCCCTGAGAAACGCACCTCATGCGGAAATCTCCCGATAGATGGCGCTGAAACTCTCGCTGCTTCTTCTTCTTCACCAGCGCATCTGGAGATCTTTTCGCTCGTCTGGAACGCCGCAACTCTTGATTCTGGTGGTGATATTGCTGTTCGTTGCTCCCTCCCGCGACGTCGTGTAAGTTCTTCGCTGCAAACCGGAAGCACATCGTTGCCCATAGAGGTGATTTGGGCGTTTTTACGAAGTGAGATGTGCATCAGCCGTGAATACACGTCACCAGCAGGGTGTGAGTGACTCACCCAGTGGCTGTAAGAGGGAACTTTGATGCGTTTGAATAAGGAATTTCTAAACATCATGGCCTCATTAAGAAAAAGGAAATTTGTAAAGGCTATATGGTTATAATTTGTAAATATTATTGATGAGATTCGCACAGAAATATCTGGAACAGTGTTGTAGTTGTATTGCATGAATGTGGAAATGAAAATGACAGATGTTCTGGTTTGCTCAAACCACATTCATTTTTTTTTTATGTTAACTGCATTCTAATTTTATCATCATCTTCAGCGTCACTATTCTATGAGGGTATATTTTGCCCTGTGACATTTATAACATAACTTTTTTCCCCATAATTCCATTATAAAAAAAAAAACTCGTTTCACTGTCAGTCAGAAGCATTCCAAGTTTCCTACGAGAAAAAAAATCTATATTTTTTGGACATTCCAAGTTATTAGCATTCCGGGGTTACTGTTAGAAACACTGTTTACAGGTTTCACAGTACAGAAAGAAATGTCAAGGTTAATTAGTAGAAAGTCTCAGTGATTACTGGTCTAAACAAACTTTTCAAGTCTTTGCTGTTATGAGTAGTTTCTAGGTTTACTAGTTTAACGCAAACTCTCCAAGCTGCAAGGTTAACTCGTTAACCTATTTATTGATTTTTTTCTTTTTTAATGAGATTTCTTCTTTATGTATTTCCCTCTACCTCTTCTTACTTCTTCCTAATGAACACCATATTCTTTGGAAGCTTGAATTTCAAGTCAGTGGCCTTGCCAAGGCTTCTTTCATATGGACAGGGTTCATCATCATCATCATCATCATAATAATAATAATAATAATAATAATAGTATGAAGAAACGCCCCCCCCAAAAAAAAAAAATACTTTACAGGTCCACTGGCAGTGGTGTGAAACAGGGTTATTACCATCGGTTATTATGTGTCAGAAAAACCCAGGTATACCTTGAGGAAAACCTCATATTTATAAGGTAGCCTCTTACATTCGCTAATTACTGAGCAATCTCATTCCCTTCCAGCGAACGTTTCGCCCTAGAAACATTCTTGGTGACTTTTTAGGTAGTCTCATAATTTGAGTTTGGTGTTGTTATAACCCTTAGGTTATGTTATATTTTATTCTGGTCAGCCTACAATATTCACAAACAAAGTCAAAACTGTCTCATTGTTTCGACATATGTGTGATAAAATAAATTAATTATATTTAACACAACTTTCTAGATACACAAAATAATTAACAGCAACAACAACAAACAAAGAAAAAATTTTCTCCATAATCATACACAAACATTTCGGAAGACGTCAGGAACCTTAATATGAAAAGTTCGCGGATGGTCCCCACATCGAGCTGATTCATAAGTTGCATTTATTTGACAAACTAATAAAGATGAAGTGACGATGATGATGGTGGTAAGAGAATTTTTTTCGTTTCTCTTAGCCAGATGGCACTGCCATAACCACCCGGCTGCCAAAATACGATAACAGTTACGATTCGAGAGTGTTTTTCCCTTATGGTTTAAGTGCGCCTCTAACCCCAGCGCATAAGATATTGGCTACCCTGCTGAACAGAGTGTGAAGCCGAAGGCCATTAGTACCACTGCTTGACAGTGTGCGAATGGTTTTGTATATATCTTTGGAGTTCGACATCCTCCCCCGCACCTCTCTCTCTCTCTCTCTCTCTCTCTCTATGGCACTTCCCTGAGGCTAAATTCATTTTAATTTTACGCGGTCTGCTCAATAAACTGAAGTAAGTTTCATTCTTATATATATATATATGTGTGTGTGTGTGTGTGTGTGTGTGTGCGTGTGTATGTGTGTCTAATGTGTGTATGTATATATCGTATATACAAGTCTTATGAACGGGGATATCGCTGAGAATTGTGAAGTGGATCCAGGAACCAAACTAGATTCACCAGAATGATAACATTCTTTGCCGACAGGATTTTACAGATTTCACGGCCCAAGAAATATCTAATTTACTTGGCATCAGCAACAACCATACCCACCCCCCTCTAAAAGAAAAAAAAATAACAGAAACATAATTTTTAACACAAGGAAATGATTCAGTTGGTCTAGCTTTATTCAACCGGAGGCTTCATTTAAATCCAAACAAAAGACGCGCGTTTCCCGCCAACAAAAACAAATGAAGCAAACCCAGAAGTAGACGCTCTCGTTGCTGGTAAAGAAAACGGCCTCCCGGAAGGAACGAAGAAGAAAAAGGGTGTAAAAAACGCCTTATTTCGGTTAATGAAAATAAAGGGTATAAATAGGTGTCCTGAATACTCAAAGGGGAAAGTCCAGGTTATTTATGGGGGCTGATTAAGACCGTTGGAGAATGTGTGTTTGTGTGTGCGTTCAGGTGAGGTACAGAATGATTTAATATCAGTAGTTAAAGGATGTTTGTGGCAGTGGCTGTTGGTTTATACACACACACACACAACATGTATAATATACATACATATATATGTATATATATGTATGTACATATATATAATATAATATAAATGCATATATAGGTAGTATGATATGTATATATATATATATATATTTTTTAATTTATGTTAAAAAAATTGTATTCAGAAAGTGGAATGTCGCTTTACAAGTTCAAGTTGCTTTACTGGACGGGAAGAAGCAGTATCAAAAAAAGCTTTCAGCACGCGAGAAAAATTTCTCTAAATAAAAGATGCCAAAGTTGTAATAAATATTAATATATTGGTCAACTTTAAATGACATAAAAAAAAGTTGTCACTCACCTGTTCCACACTTATAAGATTAATTATTTTTCTTATTATTGAGCTAAAGTGATAACTTTAACGGTACCTTGTTATTCCATTTGCATTTTAAGGGGGCGTCGGTGTTCCAGTCAAGCATGAGACTACTAACATGAGTCTAAATCCAGTCCTACATGAGTATCTTTCTAGTTTTTTGTAACAGGAAACTATTGAGATGACTTTTTGTCTGTCCGTTCGCCGTCAGATCTTAAAAACTACTGAGGCTAGACGGCTGCAAATTGGTATGTTGACCATTCGCCCTCCGATCATCAAACATACCAAATTGCAGCCCTCTAGCCTCAGTAGTTTTGATTTTATTGAAGGTTGAAGGTAGGCGTGATCGCGCGTCTGGCACCGCTGTAGGTAACCACAACATAAGCCACCACCGAACCGCGGTTGAGTTTCATGGGCCGTGACAGAGAACTCGGTTGCATTTTTTTTACTTGTTACATCTTGCTGCCAATCTCTGCTCTCCTAGGGCTGGCCCGAAGGATTAGATCATATGTTTAGATCATATTTTTCACGTGGCTAAGAACCAATTGGTTACCTAGCAACGAGACCGACAGCTTATTGTGGGATCCGGACCACATCGAAAAATTAATTTCTATCTCCAGAAATAAATTCCCCTGATTCCTTGCTGGCAGAGCGGGGAATCGAACCCCGACCCTGAGATCAGCAGTCAAGCATGTAACCGACTCGTTCAACGAGAACTATCTTTTGTGGTGCGCTTTTCTTGTAACCTACCTCGAGTCCCGCTTCCGTTGCTCAGCCTGGATCTTTTTTTATCTTGCTGTCCAACCGCTCCAACTTCCTCTTTCCACGATTTTGGGCGCCGAAAGCGCCCCAGTTTTTGGCTTGACAACCTAAATTTCGTAAATTAACATCCAGTGCAGAAAAAAAATCTAACTTGGGGACCTATTTAAAACAAAAAATAAAACAAACAAACAAAAACACGATTGTGCCATACGACAGGTAGACATCAAGAACACTAACTCAAATACATGTTTTTTTTTTTTTTCTTCTTTTTACTCGGTTCCTGTAAAATCGTCCGCCCCAAATCTGGGGAGCAATTTGTCACCTTTTTAGACCGGGCCGTTGGCATTTACGTCGAACTCGCTGGCATAAACCTTCGCCTAGCGTGCGAGAGGATTGGGCAGAATCCTGATAGCTCCTTGAGAGCCTTTGCTATAAGAGAGAGAGAGAGAGAGAGGGAGAGCAGAACCTTTGGCAATTCGTGGTCCCACATACTAAGCAAGATATTAATGTAAATTAATGACCACCGTTTGGAGCAAGACCCTTGCAAACCACAAATCAAAGAAATGTCTAGTAATGTAACCACTATGTGAGGGTTATACCATACTGTAAAAACGTAGTTCACTCTAGAGTGTAAACGTACAGCTTCCATTGTAGTAAGACTAAAGGTAAACTTTGTTAGCTTCCCGTTGTAAAGGATAAATAAACAATCCCTCTGTGTAGAGTAGATCCAAGGACTGTTCTAGAGAAGATTCAGGTCTCAGCTTACTTGGGGCGGGTGCTAAAATCTACGGTCAAATAGCACATTGTTTCACCTACGAAAATAATCGTAAATAGTATTCCATATTTTATAAGAAATAATTATGTACTGTTTAACATGTACATTATTTAGTTTTAACATTTCCGTTCTAATAAACAAATCATAAGAAATAATTGTTAAGTACTGTTTAACATGTACATTATTTAGGTTTTACATTTTCTTTCTAATAAATAAATCGTAAGAAATATTTGTTATGTATTGTTTAACATGTAGATTGTTTAGTTTTGACATTTTGGTTTTAATAAGTAAATCATAAGAAATAATTGATAAGTACTGTTTAACTTGTACATTATTCAGTTTTTACACTTTCTTTCTAATAAATAAATCATTTTAAATAATTGTTATGTACTGTTTAACATGTACAGTATTTAGTTTTTACATTTTCGTCCTAATAAAATCATAAATATCCTATCCTAAAATTCCAGTATCTTTAACTCAACGTGAAACACCTTTCCAGACCTTTTTAAGCTTTCCATAGGGCTTTCCTAACCCCCCCAAAAAGAACACCATCAACAACAACAAAGTAGTTTGTACGCTTACTCCCCGAGTAAGCGAAAAAACTTAATTATAATTTCCTTATAATAGCGTAAGTAAAGTATGCCCGCGCATGCGCCCGAGGACATTCGCATGATTGCGCGTATCCTGTTTCTCAAAATACATTTTATCGAGTGCTATGAAATATTCTTTGTAGATAAATGACGGCCCAAAGAGAGAGAGAGAGAGAGAGGCCGTCACTTAACCCACTTTCGAAGACGAGATAATTTTGGTATATGTTGGGTCATCCATTAAGAGTTAACAAATTGAAGTTCTTTGTAGAATCTTCTCCAGTCACTGATAAGGCCACCGCAACCCATGGGGAAAAGAAAGACGAAAAAAAAAATTAAAAAAAAGGAAAACTAAAAGATGAAACAGCAACCAGATGCGACTTGAGAAAGAGTGGAGTTGTTACATGAAAGTCTAATTAGTAATGGCGGGAGATAAGAGAAATTGTCTTTTTATTTATTTATTAGTATTTTTTCAAACAACTATTAGATGTAGCAGAGAATTTATTTTTTCAATTTCAAGTTTTTTCCGCTGATTGTTAACAGCAAACCCGTAAAATATATCCTATAATATTTTCTATTATTGCTTCGTAAGTTGATGGCGTTTTTTATCTAAAAAAAACGTATGAATATTTAAAAAATATGTATGAATAGCATAGCCTTAAATAAATCGAGATACCTTTTACTTAGATACTGTTAAAAAGGCTTTCTTTTCCGCCCATGGAAATTTTTCCATTTCAGAAACAAATGGATCCGTTTAAAAAGAATGAGGAAGAATTTGTAGATACCGGAGAATGACGTGAATAATGTAAAAGGGAAAACTACGCGCTAAGATATTCATTAAGATAAAAAGTCATAACGGCCGACGTTTCCTGAATTACTGAAGAAAATTAATGACGCGAAATAACAAAATAACACGGAGGAACAAAATAAAGATTGAAAAAATCCCGTCATAGCTTGCAAAGATGATATAGCACATTAGTTTATAACTTATCATTTGCATCTGTACCATAATGACGTTGTGACCTTCCTCTCCATCTGCTAAAAATTACTATAAAAAAAAAAGTAGATTCCCATCAACCTTGCATTAGATGTCTAAGCCCGTCTCTTACGACGCTCATGATTGGCTGTTGATAAACCAATCGCAGTTCTGGAAACTCTCAGTCTCTTTCGAGAATTCACATAGGCAGGATGTATGTTCCACCTCTCCTGAGGGATATGTCTTTCAGAAGTATCTCTCAGGAGAGGTGGAAATACATCCTGCCCATGTGAACTCTCTCGAGAGAGTGAGAGTTTCCAGCCCTGTGGTTGGCTTAGCAATGGAGAAAAACACGTTCAAAGTTTTCAAAATTGGTAATGCCATAGCTAGTTTATTATTTGTTTCTCAGAAAAAAATTCTTATATCAGAATTTTCCAAATTTCATGTACTTTAACGCTAGACTAGTATAAAAGAATTAGACTTCACAACTTATGCTACTAGAAGCTATTAAGTAGTAGTAACTGAATTTGCTAAGGCATTTTTTGCCATTTGAAACAATTTAAACACGTTTCTTCGCCGCTTAAATAGTCAACAAGTTCATTTCCAATTGTAAATTTGTAACTTAGTCGTAGTGCATTGCTTTCAGTAGCCCAGATACGATTTTCAGACTTTTCATTTGCTACTAGAAGTGTCTAAGAGGCACCTACAAGTAGCAAGCTTATAACGAAAAAAAAAACCCAAAAACACACGAAAACTGTGTAAAAAACAGACGTAAATAAGAGTGAAGGAAAGTTCTGTTTACAAAGCAACGCTCCGCTACGCTGCGGCGGGGTAGCTCGCATACCATTGGCTGACGCATGACATGTGACTTCAGTGGTGAAAGTAAGTTCTCGCTCGCCACGAGACTTCTGAAAAGCGAGAACTTACATCCGTATAAAAAAAATACTTATGTATAGAGGCCATATGGTTGACTTTACAGTGCCCGAATTTAGATTCGCCCCATTCCCCCCAATAGTTTAGGTGGCGAATGAGCGTTTGAGACCAAAAAACGCATTTTGACCAGGTGTGGCAAATGCAAGTTCTCGCAGTGCTAGCCTCATATGTATGTACGTATACTTATATAAATAAAGATTTTTTGCCACGAAGAAAAAAATGAAAAAGCGAGATAGCCAAGTACTTTCGGTCCTGTTCGGACCCTTTACTATATATATAATATACATATATACGCATATATAAAGTGTGTATTTATTTACGTATGTGTGCGCGCGTATATAACCTAGAATCGCAGATAAACGAAACCAACCACATATGCTTGTATATTTACATACGGTCCCCCCCCCCCCACCCCAAAAAAAGAAAGTTCCTCTTTGAGGCTGTCTCCAAGCGCAAGTAATCACCCTCGCCCCATCTTCTCAACCTCAATCCCCCCCCCCCCCCCCCACACCCCTTCTCCATGTATGGACAAGTTCCTCTTTGAGGCTGTCTCCAAGCACCAGTAATCACCCTCACCCCATCTTCTCAACCTCATCCCCCCCCCCCCCCTTCTCCATGTATGGACGATACATTAAATGCATTTTTCATAAATGATGCGGGACATTTATTTGACTCCGTGGCGAGTCAAGAGCCGAGGTACGATTAATTGAGGCGACACAGCTGCTAAGTAAGGAAGGGGGGGAGGGAGGGGTTAGGTGGAGGGGAGGGGAGATCTGGCCAAAGAATTTCATCGAATGTGAGAGGAACGAATTGGTTTCCAGGTTTTTGTCTCTTTTTTTTAATTTTATTCTGGCTTTATTTAATGGGTGTTTTATAGCAGCTGGTTCGTCTTTATGTATATATATATATATATATATATATATATATATATATATATATACACACACATATATATATATATATACATATATATTTATACATATATAATATATGTATATATATATATATATATATATATATATATGTATGTATGTCTGCATGTGTATATATAAAAAATATGCATTTATTAGGCATATATATATATATATATATATATATATATATATATATATATATATATATATATTATACTACATGTATAGAGTATTTGATCTCAATGACTGACAAACAGTTCCCGACATTAAAAAGTCAAAAGGTTGGTGAAATAAGAGTATAGGTGCGACCAGATGTTCAGCCACGAAGTTTAGACAGGTGAAACACATCAAACAAACATCTCTCCGGCAAACACAGAGACAGACAGAGGCATTGAAGGACGCGAATCCCAAGTTCGGACAGACAGGAAATGTAAAGTGACGGACATTAAGACTTGAAAGACTGAGATCTAAACAGATCAGCACCAGGATATGGAAATAGTTGGGGGAGAGCACTGAGAATTCAGCGAGCTAAATTTATTAGCCAGTCTATTCCGGCCAAGAATGACAAAAAAGTGAGCTCAAATAAGGTCTTTTTCGTGTGCTACATTATAGTTAATACCGACTAAACCATTTATTTAAGGATAAAATAAATACGCATTCCCTCATAAAGACAAAATAATAGAACAAACTTGGAAAAATGAGTCATTTAGAATGAAAGCATTTGTCTGAAAATATAAAATAAATCCCTTTGAAGACTTACAAAATAACAAAGATATATATATATATATATATATATAATATATATATATATATTTTATATATATATATATATATATATGTATATATAGATATATATATATATATATATATTATATATATATATATATATATATACTTTTTAATTCAACTTTACCCATCAACCCACAAACCTCACTTCTACCCAACAGCCCCAAACTTCTTATCAGGTTTCATTAATAACCCATAAACGCAATTGGGTTTTCCCATTAACTGCCCAAACTCCCCCTCCCCCTTCTACATATACACACGACCACTTCCTACCCCCTCGTCCCCTTTAACCCATCTCGTCAAACGGTTAATGGCCGCCAAACGAAATTCGTCTTTGACCTGACGGTGCCAAAGTCAACACGACACCTTTTTCTCTGTCTCTGTCTCTCTATTGGGTTATTCCGCATCCCGCGTGCGACTACGACGGAATAACAGTCCGTCGCATAACTAAAAATACGGCTGCTGATGAATAACGACGCGAAGGAGAAAACGATCAGGACAGAAATAATGTTGGACAATACGGCACAGCAACAGCAGCAGCTGCTGGTTGGGGGTTGGGGGTTAGTCTTCCACCTCCTCCACCCACCCATCCTCAGGCGCGGACTAACAACTCGACAACTCCCCCGCATTTGCTCATACTTGTATATTTATTCACTTTTTTCCGATTATCATACTTGTTTTCCTTCTCATTTAGACTTCCCGTTGTCCCTTTAAGAACTTGAAGTGTAAGAATCAAGTAAATACTCACGAGAACCTAAAATACCCGCATTACATATTTTGTATCGGTCTAATTGACTCTCCCGCACACACTTTTGTTTTGTATGTGGTTCAATTTTTCCGATTTTCATAATTTTTTTCCTGCTCATTTAGACATCCTGTTGTCCTTTTAAGAACTTGAAATATAAGAATCAAGTAAATACTTACGAGAACCTCAAATACGACAAACAAATATTTTGTATAGGTCTAATGACTCTCGCGCACACACTTATTTGTAAATCATTCACCTTTTCTTCCTTCTCATTCAGACTTCCCGTTGTCCTTGGAAGAGTTTGAAATGTGGGAATCAAAGAGATACTTACGAAAACCTAAAATACCCAAATTATAAATTTTGTGTCGGTTTAATTGACTCTCCCGCACACACTCTTAAGGCCTGTCCACA
>NC_087217.1:61426921-61499421 GCF_015104395.2 Macrobrachium nipponense | reverse complement strand
GAGTTTTCTTTGTTATAAGTATATATAAGGTCTTTAGGTTTTTCATGAAAGCTTTGTAGAGGGCTTCACAGAGTATGATTCCACGTTCTGATATAGTTTTATATGAAATGAACTGAGTCTATGCAGATAACAGGGGAAGCATAACTTAACATCTTAGGAAAACTTTCAGATGTCAAAATCAGCTGCTGGTCCCAGACTGTCTTAATTCGACCGTTGATCTGATGACAGCAAATCGCAGATGGAAATAGAAAGTAAGATTTTTGTTGATCACGTAAACAAAAGTATAAGTGGCGTGATCGGTATGGTCTTGACCTGCCACCTCGGTGGCCGCGAGTTCGATTCTCGGGTATTCCATTGAGGTGTGAGAGATGTGTATTTCTGGTGACAGAAGTTCACTTTCGACGTGGTTCGGAAGTCACGTAAAAGCGTTGGCCCCGTTGCTGAATAACCACTGGTTCCATGCAACGTAAAAACACCATACAAACAAACCAGTATATTCGCAGAAAGGTATTTTTTTAGAAAAACCTGTAAGGAATTATGCGTTATTGTAGGGAACATTATCATCCATAACCTCAGATACAATAGAAATATCCTGTGGCTGCCAGGGAATCAATCATTTTTTTTTTTCAAGCTTATCCCTTCTTCAGGTAGAAAAAAAATGTGCTACATGAATGTCATTACATGAAATGAAAGTCATCAAGAATTTTGAAGAATAAATAGTTAGAAAACCTACATTTTTCCAACGTCGAATAACGTTTGTCGTCGGCAACGTAACTTCAAATTAGACAATGTGCATCATGATATCGTTTCAAGACACTCTCTCTCTCTCTCAACATACTGGTTGACGAATAGATTTATGGAGCCATAATTAGTGTCCTCTTATTTTCTTTATCGGTATCTAAATTGAGGCTGAAATGGTAGTATTTGAATTACAATATATCTGCTTAGCGCCTCAGTGACGTGGTCGATATGGTGTTGGCGTGTGGTTCGTAAGTCACTTGAAGCCGTTGGTCTCGTTGCTGAATAACCACTGGTTCCATGCAACGTAAAAACACTATATACAAACAAACAAACAATATCTCCTGCTTCTCAACAGATCTTGAAATTCAACGCAAAAGACATCAATGGCAATCTGCACTTTATACAAAAGGATGGAAAAAGCATAAACAAAGTGATGCTTGCTAAAATTCTGTTGGAAATTATATAGCGACACCAGCAAAGTTCAGGGTCGTCATCTAGGGCTAATATTTCTTTATAATATTTAGAATCTTTTGTTAATGTTTTCACTGCCATACCCAACGGGCTTGTACTAAACAAGTCGAAAAGGTAGATACGTACAGGGTACCAACCCTCTGGGGTCATTATCTAGCAAAGATCCGAAATTAGGCCTTAATGTCTCGTGTGAAGGGAGGTTCGCTTTGTTATAGGACCTCTCTTGTTGTAGCTGGTATTGTGAAAATTGTCTCTTTGTCCAGAGTTTTTAGAAAATATCTAAAGTACA
Organism: Macrobrachium nipponense; assembly: GCF_015104395.2. Lineage (NCBI taxonomy): Eukaryota > Metazoa > Arthropoda > Malacostraca > Decapoda > Palaemonidae > Macrobrachium > Macrobrachium nipponense. The sequence goes on along the minus strand of NC_087217.1, from coordinate 61,497,920 downwards.
GCTCTTAGGCCAATATTTCACAAACGTACGCATGTATTTATAGAATCTACTGGTCACTTTTTACTAGGTACGTATGTGATAGTAATAACCATTATAGACGAAATGATTTACTTATTTCACACACACACACACACAAACATATATATATATATATATATATATATATATATATATATATATATATATATACATAATAATTTACATTATTCCATATACATATATATATATTATATATATATATATATATATATATATATATATATATATATAGAGCTGTGCCTTGTATGATAAGGCGCCCTATGAGGTAATGTTAGACTAGCGATAATCTATACGCTAAGTCGGTTGGTATTGCACTTCCATCTTCAATGGAGTGTCTGGGGTTTTGTAGATCACTTACGAAGTCGGTATTATCTTTACGACGATGTGTTAAACTCATGGTTCGGTGAGGTTCTTGTAGAAAACACAAGGTATAAAAAATAGTATATTCTTCTGAAGTTTTACATGATGAAGATCAGGTATGATCGTACAAGTCTTCTATGACGATAGCTTGATCGCTTCTGCCAATGATGATGGCTAATCCTATTCCTCTACATGATAAAGCTTAGGTAAAGAGGTACAGGTCTTCTAATGACGATAGCTAACACTGTTCTGCCCATGATAATGGCTAATCCTATTCCTCTACATGATAAAGCTTAGGTAAAGAGGTACAGGTCTTCTAATGACGATAGCTAACTCTCTTCTGCCCATGATAATGGCTAATCCTATTCCTCTACATGATAAAGCTTAGGTAAAGAGGTACAGGTCTTCTAATGACGATAGCTAACTCTCTTCTGCCCGTCTACCATCTCTGTTACAAGTTATGAAGGAACAGACAGTAGTTCGAACATATGAACATACTATCAGATGACATAGTTTCATACGAACACACAATCGAATGAGACACGCTAGAGATCACGTAGGCCGTTTGAATAATAGGTCGGGGTAGTTGTCTCAAGCAGGGAGCTTGGACTAAGGTTTATAAACAATTGAATGACTACAGGTGACGACATGTTATCTTAGCCTACTTTTATTGTATACGTCATCTTTAGCGTCTCTAGTCTGATCACATTCCTGCAAGCAATTGGTTGACCTCTTTAGTTTTAGATTTTCTATATATGGACTAACATTCCATATTTTTATTATGTAAACACTTACATTAGCTCGGTCAGCTACCAAAACCAACTACTGAATATTACTCAAACTTGACTTGCATCTGACTTATAGGAGTGTGATACAGACACTATGTGAATATATATATATATAAGTAAATAAAAATTCATGGTGTACATGAATTGATTCAAGTAATAAAATATAAAACAATGATATTGGTAAATAATAGTGATCACATGATATATAATGATACAGTTTTTCACTTCATCTCTTTAAGATACTTATGCTACAGAAAATACTAATGTACTCTGATAATTGCATAGAATGAAGATTAACATGATAAAAATCATATTTTAACTGATAAAAATTTTCATATATGAATTGATAACATTATTAATGTTTATTCTGATTGATTCGTTGATTTTCATGCTAAATGTTATATATCTGATTCATTAATTCATATACTAACTCAGATAATGGTAAGATATAAGGTAACAGATTGATTATAGGCTACCTGATTTGTTTATACATATGTATATGGATTCATATAATTATGATTAATATATGTGCACTTTAAATAGATTCCTATTGCGTACACGCAAAGATATATTTCGATTCCGTTATTTATGATCATTTATATATAGATTCCTAGTGCGTACACGCAAAAAAAATATATTTCGATTCTGTTATTTATGATCAATTATATAGGATACATGATACTTTATATATATAGGATACATGACCGAGGTTATACTACTTCACTTTTAACTAGCTTTCGAACAACTTTTCGTCCATTACACAGTTCCAGACAACCACCTTTAGCCAATTGAAACGGCCTTTTTCAATGGTTAAAACAAGGGGAAAATTTGCCTGGGCGGGTCCAACGTTCTATTTTGCGCTCATACTTATTCTCTGCATCCTAAGCTACACGATTACGTTCGCGATGAATAGATCATCCCAGCACGAGTCCTTCGCCAGCAAAGTAGAGTTGAATATCCTTCGGGTCGTAATTGTCGGAAGTATGTCCCTTTTTGTAGTCGAATTCCGACAGCCGCTGGAGCGTTCCGCATGAAAACGAGATTAACGACGAGATACGGTGTCGGTCGAAGAAGTCCATGAAATTCCTTTCACATTGTAGGCGGTTGTTACTTGACTGTAGTCGTCCGCTGCGACGAACGATTTTTTGAAGTTGCGATGTGAAACTCTCGTACTGCAGGATACTGTAACCAGGTTCCATTAATCAGCCTGCAAGTGAAATTATACTTGTCACAAGGGCAAAGTAAATTCAGACGACATCCAAATACAGGGGAGGGGAGAGAGCCATTTAGACCAGACTTAACCCACATGAATTCGCTGATATTTCGGAATTCAAAAGAGTCCGCTGTACAAACTTTTTTATCCATGGCATTAACAATGAGTGAACCTATCCAGGTCTATGATGACTTGTAAAAATATCCATAAATAATGAAAAATAAATAGATATCATTACGAATCTCAAAGAAAATTCGATATTACTGGTAGTAAGTTACTAGACAAAGAAGTGGAAAACGGAGCTAATTGTAAGATTGCCAGGCAACATAAGAGTCAAAGAGAAGATTAATCATGATTCTATGTGCCCTAACAAAAGTTTCATATTCAATTTTCTCGTGCGCATCTTCTGAGGTTAACTATTAAAACATTATTAATAGGTAGGAGATGCAACGAAAAACCCACTATGTAACTAATTTCTATATAAACTTTGGGTTTTTCAAGAAAATGTGACATTTTCCCATGAATGTTTTACTTGAATTGTAATAGGCTAATGTTGCAAGTAAATATTTCATATATACATATCTTGATACTTCTAAATGTCTATGAGGTTCAGAAAAAAAAAATTAATTCATGTTGTTGTTATAGAAATTCTATTTGCTTATATTGTTCATTAATTTTAAAATGATTACAAGTCCTTAACTAATTGCATTACACACACGGATAAGAATATGTTATGTGGCCTGTCATGTGACCTATGAACCACATGTGAAGTTCATGAACTAAGCATTCCTTTCTCCAGTCAATCTGCTTTTGCAAGCAGAGACGACACACAGATGAAGCCTGTGTAAGCAGATTATTGAGGTTAAAAGGAACAAATGCTGATACGGCAATGATGACGTCGTCACTTGGCAGGAGATTGCTCTCAGCCAGCTAAGAGTTACGTTACTTGCTGTAAGAGATACGACTTTAGTATTTTCAAATGATATTTTAGTGTTTTAATTCTCCACCCGCATGAGAAGAATGTCTGAAAAAAAAACAACAGTACCAAAATTGAACAATATATTAGTTTCATGTTGGCATTATGTTAAATAAATATTCCTTATTCAAACTATATGAAAAAGGTTTCCATACAAAATTCTATATATATTATTAGCCCTGTATAAGATTCATATAGGATTATTCCATAGATAACATTTTCACTTCTAGACTTCCTGACTTTAAAATCTCTTTTATTTTATTTTATTCATTTTATTTATTATTATTTTATTTATTTATTTAATTTTTTTTTTTTTTTTTTTTTTTTTTTTTTTTTTTCATTGACTACGAATATAAATCACCGGGACAGACAATATGTCAGTAGGTTTTGATATGTGTTTGAACTTTTAGCTTATTTGTCATTACTAAAGCGTTAAGTTAGAGTTCAAATCTTTACGCATATATATTTGGATATTTAATTATCTATGGTTACGTTTTGCTTATTGATTTTATCGTGATTCCTTTTTTATTATAATTTGTAACCCTTCCGACTTCTTACGGAGTGTATTATATTGACTCCACTTGTATCCATATTTATTTTATTTTATTATATTTATTTATTTATATATTTTTTTTATATATATTTGATAAATTAATGGTTGGCTTGAATATGTGGAAAAGTGTTCTAGCGACGTACCGTATAAGGCTACTTGCGGCATTAATTCTATAGATACAAGATATATATGATAAAGGTATTTAAAACCGCGAGAACCGCTATAATCCGGTCGGATCCAATATCACGAGTTGTAACTCGTAAGACATTGACACTTCCTATTTAATTATCCGTTATTCTACCAAACCGATTGACTCTGGGTGATAAAATATATTATTGGTTTTCTTAATGGAAAGGAATTCACACAACGTGTTAAGGAGATTATTATTGATTTACACCACCCGAGTCAGATTATCATGTGTTGAATTCCATGTTTACTGATTTAGCACTCATAAATATTCCTAACGCACTCAATTGCGGTGTTTGTTTTTAGTGCTATTAATTCTATATAACGTGTCAAGGAACTATTAACACTAAGAAGCGTTTATTCCCTCTGTCAGACTCGTAACTCTGTTAATAATTCTAAGTATATTCTTTCAAGGATTGATTTGGCACAGGATAGGCCCCTAAACTGACAGGTGTCTTAGTGTGTCCCTTGTTTTCATGACACGTGTTACAATCAGTTATGTGCTTTTTATATCTGTAAGCATTGTAGGCCAGTAAAATAGTGATTTGGCTTTCTGTAACATAGTAGGGAACCCTGGATGACGGAATGCAACCAGTTTATGACGATTGGTATGAAAGAGATTATTACTAATACCTGGTCGTTAGTCATCTGCTGTGTTCTTCGGGTTTACCTCGTCACAGACCTACATATAATATTACATTGATTACATTATTCTGATACACATACTTTAAATATACTTTTGCTTTAGGGTTTCTGCTCGAAGTGTGTATTGTTTTTGCTTAGCCGCTGACCCTGTTTCCGTTTCGAAGTGTTTATTGTTTGGGTTATGTCTGTTGACGCTTGCTTTGTTCAGTTTGTAACAGTTCTGCGCTCCGACCCAGATATTCAATGCTCGCGATCTCTTGGGTTAAGGAATTTTCTTGTTTAGATACGGTTTTAACAATAGGCACGGATGTTTCTATATCTTTTAGTCCAATTAATGGTTCTTTGCTGTATGGTGCGGGATTGCGGGATAATGCGTCAGCTATGATATTTGCTTTCCCAGGTAGATATCTTATCTTGGCTCCAAAGACCTGAATGATCATTTGTCACCGAGTTCCTTTTGGACTGTGATTAAAGCCTTTGAAAAACTCGGTAAAGGACTCATGTTCAGTAAGGACTTTATCAGGATAGCCATAGATTATGAACTTAAAATATACTAGTGAGTTAAAGATACCTAGCCCTTCCTTGCCTATTACTGTATATTTACTTTCAGAGGGCTTTAGTTTACGTAAATAACAAAGCTATAGGGAAGAACTGTTTATCATATTACTGAAGTAATACCCTCTTACCCCTTGGTCTGAGGCGTCTGTTGCAATAATTCCTTATTTAAGTCAGGGATTTTTTAAGTTAGGTAAGCTGCATTTTCCGCTTTTAAGATATTGAACGCCTGTTGATGCTTTTCAGACCATAATAAATCTACGTTCTTCTTCGTAAGATCTGTTAAAGGAGCTGTCATGATTGAAGAGTTACATATTTACATACGATTGTAATACCCACTAAAGCGCGAAAGTGCTGTATCCCCCTTTTACGTTAATAAGTACCGGAAAGTTATGAATAGCCGACACCTTACCATGGACTACTTTTAAGACCTTGACCAGACACATAAAACCTAGATAAACATGTTCGGTTTTAAAAAACTCTCATTTAGATATTTTACTCTGAGATTATTTGTCTTTGTCTCTGTAGCACTAGCTCTACTTTATGTGAATGTACTTCTAAGGTATTAGAAAAGATTACAAGATCATCCATATAGGCATGTAGGGTATCCCTTAAAAGTCTCCAAACACTATATTATAATTGGGGCGCAACGTAAGCCGGAGGCATACGTAAAAATTGATAATGTCCCCTGAGTGTGCTGAAACGGTATATGAGGTACAATCACTTAGGTAATGGTATCAGGTAAAAGCCTTTAAGTAAGTCCAAGTTGGTGAAAAAAATTTATTCTAACCTAACAGAGATAAGATGTCGTCGGTACATCGCACTGGAAACTATCGGGAGTCGTTTCCTTGTTTAAGCGACAGAATCTACGCAGATACGCGAAATCCGATCTTTTATGGCATGACGTTTGAGGGAAAAATTATATGGGCTTATTTGATTTCCTAATGACTCCTATTACTAACATTTTTCAACTACGTCATTTATCTCTATTTTGAAATTTCATTGAAAGTCTACACGAAGGTACGTATATAGCTTAATGTTTGTCCTTAGACCGTATTTTGTGTTAAATTACATCCGTTTTTTCCCAGAGATCACTCGCTAGTGGAGAAACTTCCTGGTATTCAGATAAAAGATAAAAAAAAATTTCTGCTGAATCACCTCTGCTTGAATGACTTTACGGATATTACTTTAGATAGATTATCAGAGAGATTCATCCACGACTGGTTGGGCGTGATTAAAAATTAGCAACAATAAAAAATGCGATATTTATAACTTCCGTATCCACGATATGTATACTTTTAGGGCTTTGTTCGCGGAAATCGTTATATTTCAGAGTGTCGGGAAGGATTAAAAATTTCATTTCCCAGCAAAGTCTTTTTACACGCACTAAGACATTCGAGGGTGCATGCTTCTCGAGATTTTTGCGTGCAAAGTACGACTGCGGTTGTGGGAGAATTCTGTTGGGTCATTTGAACAATGTTACGATTTATGAGACAAATGTATAGTTCCTTTATATAAGTTATTATTTGATTAACTGTCTCATTTTTGTTCAAACGGATTTTAATATGTTTGAAGGTTTATAGGATTTTCCTTTGATAAACACGCCTTATTTTGCAGGATGTAAGATAATATTTTGTATACCCCTAGATGGATCTTACAATTACACTACATACAGATCAACGTTTTTTATAACTATAGAGGTATCTGTAAACGCTCGCTTATCCGGACTTCTCATTAGGGAAGTTCGAACAACAGACGGTGAGTCCGTAAATACAAGATATTACGTGATTAAAGAAATAAAACAAGATATTCTAATTTTTACGGCGCGTACAGTTGGGCTTAATCCACCAGTATTTATTATAACTTAATGTATTAAAATTAAAACGAAAACCTGCTCTGATTACTTATACGGTCGTGTGTTTCATAGGAAAAATCCTTTTTAATTCAAAAAGATATTGGTATGAACCAACATCGCTTTTCCCCACTCTGCTAGAGTCGCTTATTGTGTGGAATTTGCTATGCTTTGAACACTTCGGCAGTTTTCGACTGACCTTGACCGCTTGACTAGGTGACACAGTAACCGAGTTTGCTTGTTTGATTCTGAACGGGCTACTGTTTCTATTTCTTTTTGTAATAATTAGGATCCTTCTCTTTATTACCATCGGCAACATATTGTGTGTTTTTAGCATTATGTTGCTGGTTACGTATAAAGCAATGAATGGACGAACTATTAGGAACTGAGCGATTACTAATAAGACAAGTTATCACTACTGCATACAATATTAACTGTTTGTACTTCATTCTTTGCTAAAATTTGAAATAGTGAGGGATCCTGGTCAGCGCATTTAGCCTGATGAAAGTTTTTTACAGACATGTTATTCCTTGCAATCCAGCCATATTTTTAAAGTTAAGTTGAGTCATTGAGGTTCGATATTTTATATAACTCAAAAAACTCAAGGCTAAAACTAAAAGTGCGATCGGGACTTTGCAAAGGAGCATTTATTGTCATGACCCGAAATAGTGTTACCTCTAATTTATATAGATTTGTACGGGTGTTCCACTTGTGTTTTGTGTGTTTTCTAATCACTACGGTGCTTAACGACCCTATCCATGCATCTGTATAAATACAGACGTCCACTGCGTAAACGCATATTCACTGTTTAATATGATTTGTTACGTAAGGGATTAATAATCACCCAAAATGATAAAATTAACATAGTATATGATTATGATATTTCAGTAGAACTTCTGGAAACAGACACTCAAAGATAAAAACTCGCAGTAGCGAAATCTCAATGATGTAGATAATTTCTGTAAAAAAGTAAGATTAAGAATGTCTCGTAACTTCAGCCACAGGAATAACGAAATTCGACCTGTAAAGGAAACACTCAAAGTTACTCCAAATGAATAAAAAATTGTACTTAGCTTGCTTTTGTGGGAAGTCACGGTGTTCCGCTAACGACACACGGCCTTGGTCCTCCTTCTCTATTTAGCGGATGACCTGGTTTGGCTTCAGTTTCCCCCGTGCGCGTTGTTTCGATGATTCGAGCCCTTGAAAGATCCGATGCTGCAGACGCGTTCGGTTTGTTTCTTGCAGTGCCGGAAACGCTCACTAACGATGTTTTCTTGAATGATTCTAATGAGAGACGAAGCTTGCGTTGTCGTAGGAAAAAGGACACGTCGGGTTTGTTTCTTGAAGTTATTCACTAATGATGATACTAAGTTGCTTGACGAATCTTGTTGTTTTCTGAAGTCGCTCACTAATGATGATACTAGGTTGCTTGAAGAATCTGCTGCTTTCGTCGTCGTTGACTTCATGATTTATTATTCTGTTTTTTCTTCGTAGGACGTTGTAGAGTTCTTCTGGTCCGCTGCCACCAATTATTAGAGCTTGTGCCTTGTATGATAAGGCGCCCTATGAGGTAATGTTAGACTAGCGATAATCTATACGCTAAGTCGGTTGGTATTGCACTTCCATCTTCAATGGAGTGTCTGGGGTTTTGTAGATCACTTACGAAGTCGGTATTATCTTTACGACGATGTGTTAAACTCATGGTTCGGTGAGGTTCTTGTAGAAAACACAAGGTATAAAAAATAGTATATTCTTCTGAAGTTTTACATGATGAAGATCAGGTATGATCGTACAAGTCTTCTATGACGATAGCTTGATCGCTTCTGCCAATGATGATGGCTAATCCTATTCCTCTACATGATAAAGCTTAGGTAAAGAGGTACAGGTCTTCTAATGACGATAGCTAACACTGTTCTGCCCATGATAATGGCTAATCCTATTCCTCTACATGATAAAGCTTAGGTAAAGAGGTACAGGTCTTCTAATGACGATAGCTAACTCTCTTCTGCCCATGATAATGGCTAATCCTATTCCTCTACATGATAAAGCTTAGGTAAAGAGGTACAGGTCTTCTAATGACGATAGCTAACTCTCTTCTGCCCGTCTACCATCTCTGTTACAAGTTATGAAGGAACAGACAGTAGTTCGAACATATGAACATACTATCAGATGACATAGTTTCATACGAACACACAATCGAATGAGACACGCTAGAGATCACGTAGGCCGTTTGAATAATAGGTCGGGGTAGTTGTCTCAAGCAGGGAGCTTGGACTAAGGTTTATAAACAATTGAATGACTACAGGTGACGACATGTTATCTTAGCCTACTTTTATTGTATACGTCATCTTTAGCGTCTCTAGTCTGATCACATTCCTGCAAGCAATCTGGTTGACCTCTTTAGTTTTAGACTTTTATATATATGGACTAACATTCCATATTTTTATTATGTAAACACTTACATATATAATCTTATTTTAGCCACAGCACTTTTTTTGGGCAACAACGTGATACGTCTGGGAGGATGATTGCACAATAGTATATAAAAGTTACAATATTCCTCTTTTTCCTTCTCATCAAACAATTTTATCACTACTTATATTACGATTACATTTTCTATTTTCCATTATTATTATTATTATTATTATTATTATTATTATTATTATTATTATTATTATTATTATTATTTTCTTTTTCTTGTAGAAGACCCTCTTTTAGGCAAATACTGTTAAAAAGAATGGCAGAGTTGATTTCATATATTGTTTTTTCTATTTTCCTTCCAATTCGCTTCTCAGGATCAGCGATGTTTCTGAGTAACTGGCCAATATTCATATTGGGAATTTTCAAAAAATTCTAAATGCTGAAGGTAATCTTTTATTAGAACAGGATATCAGATCCAGATCAAACAGGGGTCGTCGTCAGTACCGGCACTGACGACGACCACTGCTTGACTTGGACCTGATATCCTGTTCTAATAAAAGATTACCTTCAGCATTTATAATTTTTTGAAAATTCCCAATATGAATATTGGCCAGTTAATCAGAAACATCGCTGAGCCTGAGAAGCGAATTGTAAGGAAAATAGAAAAAACAATATATAAAATCTACTCGCTTAATTCTGTCATTCTTTTTAACAGTATTATTATTATTATTATTATTCTGTTAAAAAGGATGGCAGAATTAAGCGAGTTGATTTTATATATTGTTTTTTCTATTTTCCTTACAATTCGCTTCTCAGGCTCAGCGATGTTTCTGAGTAACTGGCCAATATTCATATTGGGAATTTTCAAAATTGTAGATGCTGAAGGAATCTTTTATTAGAACAGGATATCAGGTCCAGGTCAAGCAGGGGTCGTCATCAGTGCCGGTATTATTCCGTAAGCGTAGTTCAGTTCGGGCCAGGGTCGTCTTTGGATTAAGGGCTGGTGTTGGTGCTGGTATAGCTGGTATTACGTAACGTTTCGACCTTCTCGTAGGTCATCTTCGGACGAGTCGGTTGAAGAGACTGTAGCAAGACTAGGACTAGGATAAGGATAGGGAAGTGGGGAATAAGGGAGAAGGAAGAGTACCTCTGGATACAATCCAGTTTAAGCCTGGCGGCGGATACTCGGGAAGGGAAAGGTTGAAGGAAAAAAAGGGATGGAAAGTGAAGTATAGTAGAAGAGAAAATAGTGAGGGGCAGACCCTCTTGCGAAGTTAGATTACTAGTTTAGCCATCATGCAAGGACAAGACAGAGAAGAAAGGCTCGGAAAAACAGTTAATTTGGTTCACCGCCTGCTAACTGGAATTGATTTTATATGATAGTAGGATTAAGATGTACAAGCACCTTATGTATTTAGTTAAGTGTTAATTATGATTTATATATTATTAGTATAGTTTTTTTTTTTTTTTTTTTTATTTTTTACATACATATATATACACATCTCACATACATATATATATACTATAACACATTATATACACACACACATATATATATATATATATATATATATATATATATATATATATATATATATATATACACACACATACACGCACCTATACATATATATATACATACATAATTATTAGTCAGTATATATATACCTTGGTCTGGGGGGGTCACAATTGACCTTTGGCTCAAGTCTACTCCACCAGTAGTGATCTCTGACTGGTTGATGGTGAGATCTCTATGGTTGTGAATAAGTTTTCATCCTCTAAACTTAATTTGTCCCAAGTTTTCTGCCCAAGTCTATGGAACCTGACATTCAGAGGCTCCAAATTTGAGTGATTATGCAACTCCCTTATTGTGTTGAAGTAGGGGGGACTTTCCCTATATGCTTGCCTCAGAGCTTTATTCTGAACTGCTTGCATTTTACTTAGTACTGTTTTGCTAAGTGCTCCAAATATGATGGCTGGGTATTCTAGCTGTGGCCTGGCTAGTGATTTGTATAGTTTGAGTTGAGTTTTTGCCGAGAGTCCTCTGAATCTACTGACCGTTTTCCTCGCGGTAGCTATTCTCGCCTGTACATGGGGAAGAATGCCTGATTTTTGAAATTTGCACCCAAGAATTGTGACTTGTTGGTTATATGGAATTCTCCTATTGTTGACTATGATATCCATGGGACGTCGAGCAGAAATTGAGAGGAGCTGGAATTTATTGATATTTGTAGTTACTTTCCATTTCTTTTCGTAGTTGTTGATTTTCTGTATTTCTCTAATAGTCTTTCTTTGCAGCATACCTTTGGCTTTGGTAGGATATGTTATTACTTGGGTGTGATCATCTGCGAACATAATTTGAAGGCAACCTTGAGATGGAGGAGGGGTGTCTTTAATGTAGAAGTTGTAGAGTGATGGGGAGAGAACATACTACCTTGAGGGGGGACCCCGCCCTGACTGTAACTGGAACTCTGGTCCTATGAAGTCTTTAATTTTAATTCTTGCCACCCGGTTGTCAAGAAAGTTACATAGCAGTCTGGTTGGTAAATCTGGCAATTGCGCCTCCAAAAGTTTGTATTTTAGACCGTCATGCCAGACTTTATCGAAGGCTCGACTGACATCCCTAGAGATAAGGTTGCAGCTGTGTCCTAAGCTCTTCTTGACTGCTATGTACTCATATAGTCTAGTTAATGCAAGCTGAGTTCCTTTGCCTTGAGTAAACCCATATTGATTATTATTGGTTAGTAGATTATCTTCGAGGAACTCATTAAACCTTATCTGAATGATTTTTTCCAGGATCTTACCAGGTATTTCTAGAAGGGAAATTGGTCTATAGTTTGAAACCGTAGTTAGATCTTTACCCTTTTTCCCCACAAAGGGAAGTAGTGCTTTCTTGAAAAAGTCTGGCAGTAGCCCATACTTATGGTTTCATTGAAAATGACTCTTAGGAAGACCAGCATGGAGTTGGGAAGATGCTTAATAATAATTTTGTTTACTCTAGAATGGCCAGGTGCTTTGTTTTTAAAATTATTGATTATTTTGATGATGTCTTGCAGTTGAATTGGTTTAATAAACTGGTCTTCAACATCTAATCTATCGAGGTCTACCGTGTCGTATGGTATTATTTGGTCATCATGTTCATGTAGTGCTGCAATCACTCGTTGTTCATGTTGCAAGTCAAACCTTAGATTCTCCCATGGGTTTATTTTGAAGATATTAGACCAGTATTCTCTGAAAATTGGTTCCTGATCCTGGGGTGAAAAGATCTTCCTGTTGTTATGGAGGATGTAAGCTGTAGGTTCAGTAATCTGAACCCAGAAGCCTTTCTGATCATTTACCAGAACTTTCCTGGGTCTCTGTAGATTCCTTCGATTTTATTTAGAAGTGTCTCCCAAGTCGAATTTATGAGTTCCTTAGCTTCTATTTTAATTCTTTCTTTAATATTTTGTAAGTATTCTAATAGCTGCAGTGATGGGCCATGATTATTAATTAAAACTAGGGCTTGTTTATAGCAATATTGTAATTGCTTAAGATTCTCTGTTTCTTTAGAATATGGTAAGATCCTGAAAGTTTTGAGGGGTATACAAAGTTCTGTGGCTTCTTTGATCATCCTGTACCAAAAAGTTATTTTGTCATCGATATAGGTTTTATCCTTTCTGATGTTATCAGGTTCGTCATAGTTGGAGAGAGAGTCGTCGAGAATATCCTTGAAGCAGTCCCAGTTGGCATTGGTCAAATCGAGTGTTGGGCTGATGGCTACCATAATAGGTCTCACAGTAAGTTTTAATAGTATAGGTATGTGGTCTGAGGAAGTTAAAGGACCCTGAGTGATTGAATAATTGAAAATGTGGTATCTGTTAGACAGAAGGATGTCAGGTTTGCCCTTGGATCTTCTGCTGAAATATGTTTGAAAATCTGGTCCTAGAAAGTAAACTAGATTCCTGTTTCATAAGACCTTGAATTAAGGTGCCTCTGGGATTAGTACTATTGTGGCCCAGGGCTGGGTGAGTTGCATTTAGGTCTGCTAGTAATAGACTGGGATATTGCGTCTCATTAAGGACAAGATATCCTGCTGAGGAAATACTGGGTTCCTGGGAGGTAAATAAGTCGTTGCTATGATTACTGGTCCCGAACTGTCTGTAGTTCTACTGCGATTAGGTCATGATTGAATCCGTCTATTAATTTGACTGTGATATCCGTCTTACTGCTATTGCTGTCCCGGCATTTTGATCGTTAGTGGTGTTGCATTGGAAAACGTTGTAGTTCCAGATCTTAATGCGCGTGGAGTTGGGTATCCCTGTGGAATTGAGAAGTATAAGATGTGGGGAGAAAGAAGAATAAATGTTGCTTAGTTCCTTACTACGAAGGAAGGTCCACTTCAGTACGTTATGTTGGATGACTGTGAGAGTGTCCATTATGGTGTTTTTTCCTTTCGTTAAGTCAAAGAATCCTGAGTTTAATTTTTGGAATTTATCGTGGTTTATCCTCGTGATCCTGTTACTATATTTGTCAAGTTCTATTGTTCCATCAGTAATATATTGTTTGACTGTATTATTATCTAATTCCTCTGTGAAAATGTACTTCATCGTTTATATTCAAAAATCATCCTCTTGAGGGTATTGTGGGTAGGGTTTTTGGGGTTTGCCGTGTTAATGGAAATGTAAAGTCTAAGTCCAATTTTGGGGTTCTTGGTCTGGTTGATGGAAGGGAGGCTTGGAAGAGCCATAGCTCCTTGTGTTTCAGGGTCTGTATTATTGTAGGATGAGGTTGTTGCTTGTGATAGTTGAGGTGGCTGTTTTTTTGCCGGGTGTGAAGGCATTTCAACTTCAGAGTCTGAATCGCTTTGTATTCTTTTCCTCTTGGCTTCTTCAATTTCCATGTCGTCATCAATTGTCAGGGGCTGATTGGGGCTGGTGTTGTTTTGATTTTCTGACTTTAGCAATGTTGAGACTTTCTTAGCTAGCTGGATAGCCTCTGTAGGAATTTTAATCAACGGTAGGCCATTAGCTTTGTAGAAAGCGTCCATCATTGTTTGGAAAGTGCCTGGTTCAACTGTTTCACTCAAATTTGCAGTTATTATAGCTGTGTTGATTACAGTGAGCTGATGAAGTGAGATGTTGTTGTTGGGTGTGTTTGAACTATTCGGCGCAGTTGAGGCTGTGGCTTGGGCGAAGGTCTTGTTTGGAGTGATCTGGGATTGTTGGTTCCTGATCGTTTTAGCCTGGTCCTTGGTCAAAGCTTTCCTGGTTGGGCATCTTGCAGCCATGGTTGGGTGATCCCCATTGCAAGTGATGCACTTTGGATTTTCCTGGTTGGTGCAATCGGTCCAATAGTGTTCCTCAGAGGCACATATTGAGCAGATTTTATAGTTACTTGGCTTGGGGCAGTTCTTTTTTGTGTGCTCATAGCTGTAGCATCTCATACACTGGGGTGGAACAGCGTGGATCTCCTGGCTTAGGAATCTAGGTGGAAAGGATTGGCCAGAGATGAGAAGTCCTTTGATGAGACAGTCTCTCACCATTTGGGTAGACTCTAGTTTTACCTTGAATGTGGTTTTGGTGTTGGGAAGCTTGATGATTGCAGTAACCTTTACACCATTACGTTGTTCAATTTCATACTTGAGCTCCTCATCGGATACATTATATACCAAACTGTCAGCCTGGGTTATGACCAATGTGCGTGAAGCATTCAGATGAGGGGGGTCCAGAACTTCAAACTTATTATTGTGTAGAGCCAGTTTGGTGTCAGGATGAATTATTTTTTCAATTGTTGCTTCATCTGCTATAGCTAAGTAGTAATTATTAGCTTTAGTGAGCTTGTGGATAAAGCATAATTTTTCCTGAAGAGTATTCCATATTGCCAGGCGACGTGATTCTTCATCAAGTCCCTGACTAGTGTCCTTAATTTTAACTTTACCCATTATGTCATGATTAAGCAAGAATTTTACCCTCTGAAAGAAGAATAATTAATTCCCTCTGTGAAAAATACTAAATTAATCTAGGGGAATTGCACAACCTTTTTGATAAATATATAAATTTCAAAATTTGGGAATATTTTTGAGAAATTTGTGATACAACAATGTGGGATGACTTTTGAAAAGGGGGGAAGGTGCAAAAATATTAACTTTTTAACAAAACTTCAAATAAAAGTGGAGAATTTCAAATATTAAGGGCGGTAGAACCAAAAAACGTTTTTTTTTTCAAGGAAATTAGAGTTACAGTAATAGTTAGCAGTCACTTTATGGAAGGCAGTGACCAATACCTAACTCCTATGCAGGCACTACTGAAGAAGTATGAGCCTGGACGATGCAGAACTCCCAGTGCCCCTAGAGAGTTTTAAGACCACAACGGCTACTCCAGGGGCAAAGGGCTACTGATGGTGTTAGTTGGAAGAAGTTGAGAAGTTGAGAATGAGGTCTGAAACAATAGAATAGGTAGACAAGGCAGGGATTGCCTTAACTAGTGGTTAGGATGGGAAGAATATAAGCTGGGAAGGTAGTAGGATGGGACTAGGAATGGTGGTGATAGTGGTGGAAGTTTGGGGGGGGGGGGAATGGGGGTAGGGAAGGATGGATGGGGATGGACGGGAGGGTGGAATTTCACTTATAGTTTTGCGCCAATTTGGCAGCAGTCGTAAAAGTGGCTTGAAGAGCTGTATCAGCAGCCAATGAGAAGGCAGCTCTGGCAGAAGTGCTCTCAGCCAATAGGAGGCAAGTTCAACTTTCTTCAAGCTTGGTTGCTGAGAACAAGCTTGAAGGTTTCGGTTGTCAGCCAATGGGAGGGAGGATTTCTCTCTACCAATAGGCGGCGAGGAGGCGGGAGCGATCTCTCGGCACGTCTGCTCTCTGCGAGGTCTGCTGGTAGAAATGATGATGATGAGCTGTAGCAAGAAAGTTTGCGGAACGGTATTTATAGCGGCACGGACCTAGAGTTGCATTCTCATTGGTCGGGCCGGTCTTGGGCGAAGCCGTGGATCTCGCCTCGAAGGTCTCGGGGATTCTCTTGTGCGAGCGCCACAGTGGTGTGCCTGGGGATGAACGTCAGGAATTCCGTCTGTAGCAGGAATCGTATCATCCTGTGGGGGCTCCTGATTATCTGGCATCGTCGGGGGGTCGCTCGCTGCTCTCCGGGCGGCGGTGGGAAGGAGAAACGTTTCTTGAGTAATATTTAAGTTTGGTTTCTCCTTACCTATATGAAGGGCTTCTAGGAGGCGCAGACGTCGGGGATCTGTTGTCTGATCTATTATTATGATATTAGGGATAATATCATTTCTTTTTATCCTTTTGTTATGAACAGTCCTGGCGTGGTTGAATATGGCTCCTTCTTGGGCGTGGCAGGAGATTCGCTTGGAGAAACGCATGGAGGTCATACCGACGTATTTGCCGAGGCATCCTCGGACGGGGCATGTGTAACGGTAGACCACACTCGTCTTCTTCAAGGGATCCTGCAGGGGCGCCGAAGGGTTACACATGCCCCGTCCGAGGATGCCTCGGCAAATACGTCGGTATGACCTCCATGCGTTTCTCCAAGCGAATCTCCTGCCACGCCCAAGAAGGAGCCATATTCAACCACGCCAGGACTGTTCATAACAAAAGGATAAAAAGAAATGATATTATCCCTAATATCATAATAATAGATCAGACAACAGATCCCTGACGTCTGCGCCTCCTAGAAGCCCTTCATATAGGTAAGGAGAAACCAAACTTAAATATTACTCAAGAAACGTTTCTCCTTCCCACCGCCGCCCGGAGAGCAGCGAGCGACCCCCCGACGATGCCAGATAATCAGGAGCCCCCACAGGATGATACGATTCCTGCTACAGACGGAATTCCTGACGTTCATCCCCAGGCACACCACTGTGGCGCTCGCACAAGAGAATCCCCGAGACCTTCGAGGCGAGATCCACGGCTTCGCCCAAGACCGGCCCGACCAATGAGAATGCAACTCTAGGTCCGTGCCGCTATAAATACCGTTCCGCAAACTTTCTTGCTACAGTCTCTTCAACCGACTCATCCGAAGATGACCTACGAGAAGGTCGAAACGTTACGTAATACCAGCTATACCAGCACCAACACCAGCCCTTAATCCAAAGACGACCCTGGCCCGAACTGAACTACGCTTACGGAATAATACCGGCACTGACGACGACCCCTGCTTGACCTGGACCTGATATCCTGTTCTAATAAAAGATTCCTTCAGCATCTACAATTTTGAAAATTCCCAATATGAATATTGGCCAGTTACTCAGAAACATCGCTGAGCCTGAGAAGCGAATTGTAAGGAAAATAGAAAAAACAATATATAAAATCAACTCGCTTAATTATGCCATCCTTTTTAACAGTATTTGCTTAAAAGAGGGTCTTCTACCAAAATACATATTATTATTATTATTATTATTATTATTATTATTATTATTATTATTATTATTATTATTATTATTACGTTTTGCTGCTGATAATACTACATTCGATTTAGTGCCTCAAGATATTGTACCAGCACGTTTATTGCCATCATTCGCTCTCTTATCTACCAATTATGGAAACAAATCACTCGATTGTTAAAAGAGATAAGGAATTTATGCAAATGGCTGTTTGCTCCCGTGACATTTATTCCTCAAGTAATGTTTAATCACATTATCTAAACGTTCCAACATTTTTGTGAATAAATCGTTGTGGAGACTGAAGAGTCCTTGACTGCTGGCTTGACTACCTGTCAAGATAAGAAATAAACTTTTTTGATTTGTTTGACAGCTAAATTTGACAGATTTTGAACTGTGAATCAAGAAGAGGCAGTTATTTTTCCTGCTGTGCGAGCCAGCTGTTAAATGACATTTTTACGTCACAAGACAGTAAATTTGAGTATTTCTTCTCAGTGTGTGTGTGTGTGTGTGTGTCTGTGTGTGTGTGTACATGAGTTTGAACTTGGTTCGTGAACTAGCGCGTAGAGGAGTAGACACAGTACTTATAATCATCAACATAATCATTTTTTCTTATATATTTTGAAAAGGGTACTGATTTTAACAACAAGTAAAAATGACATTGTTAATGGAGATGGTTTTGACTGTTACTCTGCGTTCTCGATGGGAAAATGAAACACTTTGCTTTTGGTAGTTCTTCTTCATAATTTCCTTATAGATTCTTATGCTGTTCTGAAGTCATGTATTGACACGGGCTCTTGCCTTTTAGAACAGCCCATAAAGGTTCTGGAGTCGCCAGTTTCTATTTATGTTCCTGGTAGTCAGTCTTTTCCTGCCCAATTGCTACGTCAAAGGATTTATTTGTATTACATTCCTAAACACAGCTATATGGATCCTGCTTCTTTCGTGATATTAGCTTTATTTATTACATCTAATTTAGAGGTTGTATAAGTTCCTCGTTGGGCGAGTGGTTTTCGCGCTCGCCTACCAATCCGGTGGTCCGAAGTTCGATTCTCGGCTCTCCCAACGCGGAATCAGAGGAATTTATTTCTGGTGATAGAAATTCATTTCTCGATATAATGTAGTTCGGATACCACAATAAGCTGTAGGTCCCGTTGCTAGGTAACCAATTGGTTCCTAGCCACGTAAAAATATCTAATCCTTCGGGCCAGCCCCAGGAGAGCTGTTAATCAGCTCAGTGGTCTGGTAAAGCTAAGATATACTTTACTTAGAGGTTGTATATAAAGGTGGTAGGGTGCTATACTACAGTAATACACCTATAACTAGTCCCCAGATTTTCATATCATTTTCATCTGTATAGTGTTTTGGTATGTGTAAGTCTATTTCGTGATTTTCCCGCCAGCGGCATTTTTGGAACTTCTCTCGTCCTGTCATTTCGAGTGATGGCCCTTCCGCGTTCCTAATTTGGTAGCCAAAACTCATCATCTTCTTCTTCTTCTTCTTCTTCTTCTTCTTCTTCTTATTCTTCTTCTTATTCTTCTTCTTATTCTTCTTCTTCTCCTCGCTATTCTCAGTTTTGGTGTCCCTGCCACGATAAAGTGAACCATCTGTAAACTTAGTTTTATACAGTCAGAAAAGTGTAAGCCTTTTATCCATAAATCTGTTGAAAAAACAAAGAACCTTGTTATCCATTGCATTAAGCATTAGATATTAGTAGTTGTGTGTGTGTGTATATAACGAAGAGAGTATGTTTATTTGTCCGAGCGTTTAAAGTAATTGTTTATGCAGCCAATGCATTTCCTACTGGTCTTCGATTATAATTGTTAGAATAAAGTCTTGTCGGAACACTGACGCACATACGCAAACGTAAATAAGCTATGATGGTGGGTATGCGTGTGTCTGTGTGTGTGTGTGTTTGTGTTTTCAGAGAATCTGTTATTACTGGAAGTCGGGAAAAGATCACGGAAAGATCGTGGCTCTATAAGGTGAACAGGCTAGTGCTCCAACGATCTTAGTTCGCAGTGGTATTCTCGTTTTCTATGACTTACTGCCGTTTTCATTCAATCTTCCGTTTTTTTTCTTTCGTCCCTTATCAAAAGACTCCAATTAAAGAGACCAGCTGGGTCCGTGATGGCTTTTCCTGCGTGCAGAGTCATTTCGGCGTCAAAAACATATCTTATCGGTGATTACTCGCAACTAGAAGCAATAAACTCTGGACCAGATTCATTATGCGTAGACGATTCTGAAGCCTATCAAAGCACTTGAATATCTGGCTCTTTAGTTCCTCTGCACATTTCGACTGATTTATTGCAATTTTAAGGTTCAACCTGCCCTTTTATCTTTATACCCCTCCAGCTGAGGTAAGGTGATTCATGTTTGTGAGAAATGGAATAATTTTATATGAAGTTATGCGATATTCTGATTATACACAAACTTTTTCTTGCTTATTTAACTTATATGTTAGGGTGAGGTCACTTTACAAGGGGTCGATGAATAGTCAGGGGGTCAAAAGTGGGTCATGTTTGTGAGAAATGGAATCATTTTTCATGATCAGCCGTGCATTTGATGTTAGGCGAACTTAGACCAGTCCCTGATTGGCTGTTGATAAGCCAATGACAGGGCTGGACACTCTCAGTCTCTCTCGAGAATTCACACAGGCAGGATGTATGTTTCGCCTTTCCCGCGGGATGCTTCTGAAAGACATACCCCTCAGTAGAGGTGGAACATGCATCCTGTGAACTCTCGAGAGAGACTGGGAGTTTCCAGCCCTCAGCCAATCAGGAGTGTCGTAAGGGACTGGCCTAGTCATTAGATGCACGAGTGATGTGAATCTACTATAGGTGTTACATTTTTATCATACTGCATGACAAGTACTAA
Organism: Macrobrachium nipponense; assembly: GCF_015104395.2. Taxonomy (NCBI): domain Eukaryota; kingdom Metazoa; phylum Arthropoda; class Malacostraca; order Decapoda; family Palaemonidae; genus Macrobrachium; species Macrobrachium nipponense. The sequence goes on along the minus strand of NC_087217.1, from coordinate 61,477,079 downwards.
ATGACTAAACTGATAATACTCAAAGTGATTCTGACATTGGTGTTTTTTTTATTATTATTTAATGCTAGTCTAGGGGGGTCGATAGAAAGTTTGAAACTTGATTAGGGGGTCGGGGAGTTAAAAATTTTGAGAAGCCCTGCTTTAGGCCGACAGTGGGTAGGCAGGCACATAGGGCCAATGACTCCCAAGCAGGAGAAATAGGTTTTCTGCCATGGCGTGGTCAGTGTTGCTGTAACTCTTATGTGTTCGAACCGCTGGAAGTCCGAAATATTTTCTCTTATTGAATTGCCTATTACATTCGTGTGAAAAGGGGAGCAAGACTATGGTTTATCCTGAGGGGGGAGATAAAGAAAGTAAGGGCAAATAAAACTCAAATTCAAAACATCTCATTAACTACAAGGAAACAAATGATCTTCGGTGGCATCTCGGGTTATCCTCGGATCGTCAGTTCCGAAATTCCTCTCACTTAATAAGTACAAGAAATAGTCTAACAGAGGATGAACACTGAAAATCCTTAAAATAGTAGATTTCTAATTTTGAAAAGAGCAGCAAAATTGGGCTTGTCCTAATCAAGAGTATGTCTCTGTTTGATTTGGTCATTGTTCTGGTAGGGGTACAGAATACAAATTTGATCAAATATAAATGTTATGTCTATCTAAAATGTCCAATGACTAGTAATACTCATAATTGGAACTAATGTACAGAAAACTTTGTATAGTCCTATTGATCGAGTACGTCTAACTGATCTGCAGTGCTCTGTTGTATCTACTCTGTTAAATCTCTGATAGTTCATCATAATATTCTTCGAGTATCCGTGTTATAAGAGTTTTCTTAATACGTCTCATTTTTCAACAAAATACCGATATTGCCAAGTCGAACAGTCTGCGAATTAACAACGTCGTTGGAGTTATGGTTTTGTGGACTAACGAGAAAGGATAAAGTTAGGAACGAACATGTTAGAGTCACTCTCAAAATAGCACCAGCTTCAACCAAGGTGAGGGAAAGTAGACTGAGATGGTATGGACATATAAAGAGACGAGAGGAAGACCACCCAGATAAGGAAGATGGTGGAGATTGGACTACCAGGTGGGAGAAGGTTGGGTAGAGCAAATTTGCGATGGATTGACTGTGTGAGGAGAGATATGAGGGAGTTGGGATTGAGCGAGGAGGAGGATGCACTAGACCGAAGGAGATGGAAGAATGTGTTAAAGAACCATTAAAGCGACCACAAATAGGTGCATGCTTGTAGAGAAAGAAGAAGAAGTTGGAGTTATGGTTTCATGAAAGGTGCCGGTAACACTTTGGTAGTTCAGTCACCCTTTACCGCAGTCGTAACGCCGTAATATAAAGCCTTGTAAAACGAACAGTTTATGAAATTAATAGTTTCCTTACTGAGTACTAGTAATTCATTTGGATATATTTTACTTTCGCAGACCAAGTTCGTGTACCCCTGTTGAGAAACATTACTTCGCTAGTATATTCAGTCTTCAATTAATCAAATTATTATGTTTAAATCTTGTTATCCCTAAATATGGAATCGAAGTGATGTAAAAATTGGTCTGCAAAATCTCCGGACCAGATAGTACAATTCACATAGGAATGCGGATATTATGCTTCGGAATTAAATCACTGCATTAGAAATGGGTGTTATAACTAAAAGAAATGGGTACGTGGTATCTAAATGTATATACCTATTTGTGTAACTGCTATCTATCTACTACCGTACTTTACTGGTTTTGATATTCAGGAGGGAGAGTGCTTCGTTCAAGTCACGACATCGGGTGCAATTTATACATGTTATGTTAATTAATATTACGCTGTTGCTAAGTTAAGCAGTGCACAACGAGCTAGGTAGTTAATCGACTGTGGTGGGTTATACCAGGATGGAGAAGGGCGTGGGAAAATACTATCTTCATCCCAGACGACTTGCAGATAACCAAGAGGCTAAAGTATATATATATATATATATATATATATATATATATATATATATTATATATATATATATATATAATATTTATATATGTGTGTGTGTATATTATATATATATATATATATATATATATATATATATATATATTATATATATATATATACACACCTTACAAACATACAAAACATTAGCCATGACTGGAAAAAAACCTATTAATGACCTCTAGTTGCAAGCAACCTGCAAGCGAAATTTTGGCAAATCGGCCAACATACTATGCCTAACGAAATGGCCTTCGGTTTGTCAGCTGAAGGAAGAATTATGACTTCTGAGCTCGCAGATATGTCTTGAATACGTATATATATATACCTGTCCGACAGGCATAATTTTGTCTGCACGAAAACCGATGCGTACGTTACGGATACCTTCGACAAACGTTTGGCAAAACGACTTGATTAGGGACTGATGTGTTTTTATTTTTATTTATGGGGAATGAATATAACATCAAAAATAATAATGAAGAAAAAACAAATATCAATCGTCTCATATGTGTCGTTGCTATGAAAATATATCTGTTTGGCAGGGGATCATAAATATCAATAAGGCAATCTAGTGGCAATGCCCTATTTCACAAATAATTTTCAGTATCCTTGGCGTAGTGCTATGAAAGCAAGTCTGTTGTAGAGATAATCGTAGAATTCAGTGAAGCATTCAAATAATGCCTTATTTCACAAATCAAAATCGCCAGCCGTTTCGAAAAATTTTCTGTTAGCTGTGGATATTTTTCATGAATTGGTTGTCCTTTCGTCAGTTAGGTATTTTCGTGACGACAAGTCTTTGCAATGACCCCTAGCGCCCATAATGCAAACTAAAATGGCTGTGTTTTCCCAGTTAGCTTTTCTGCTTGGATCTGTTTTGTATGTCAGACTCCAAAAATCATCGACTCTTTTAGTTTGTGGTTTGGTGTTGAATATTTTTGAGGCGCTGTATATATATAAAGTAATATATATATATATATATATATATATATATATATATATGATATATATATATATATTAAGATATATAGATATATATATATATATATATATATATATATATATATATATATATATATTATATATATGTATATATATGAAAATATTGATATAAATAATGACCACAAAGTATATAAAACGTGATGCTATGTATAAATAAAGGTGATGACACGAAGGAAAATCGAAAAGGCGAGAAAGCCAAGAAACTTTCGGTCCAACCCTTTACTTGTGCCTAAGTAAAGGGTCGTGTTAGACCAAAAAAAAGTTCTTGGCTTTCTCGCCTTTTTTCATTTTCCTTCGGTAACATCACCTTTATATACATATATATATATATATATATATATATATATATATATCTATAAATATATATATATATATATATATATATATATATATATATATATTATATATAAATATATATATACTATATTTATATTGTGCCTAAGTAAAGGGTCGTGTTAGACCAAAAGTTCTTGGCTTTCTCGCCTTTTCATTTTCCTTCGTAACATCACCTTTATATACATATATATATATATATATATATATATATATATATATATATATATATATATATATATATATATATATATATATATATATATATATACATATATATATATATATATATATATATATGTATATATATAAATATATATATATATATATATATACATATATATATATATATATATATATATATATATATATATAGTGGGGGGCATTAGTACCCCACTATATATGTATATCTGTACCCACAGTGGGGCATTAGGGTAGCTTGAGTAAGGTCGACTCCGCTGGATGGAGAGTCCGGAAATCAAGCTACGAGACTTTCATACCAAGGGGCGGTGCTGGCATAAGGCCGGTTTAATCGAAACAAGCTAACCTTGGTTAAGCTATGTGGGGCAAGTGAAGTGCCTAGCTGTTGGTGGTTTGACATCTATGGCTCTAACCCAGTTTGTCCATCCATAATTCGTCTTTATTATTGGACAATTTCTTGTTTTATTTTTAAAAATATCCTCTGCATATTTTTGGAGAGGTCTTAAGTAAAGTATATCTTAGTTTAACCAGACCACTGAGCTGATTAACAGCTCTCCTAGGGCTGGCCCGAAGGATTAGATACTTTTACGTGGCTAGGAACCAATTGGTTATACCTAACAACGGGACCTACAGCTTATTGTGGGATCCGAACCACATTATATCGAGAAATGAATTTCTAATCAGCAGAAACAAATTCCTCTGATTCCTTGTTGGCAGAGCGGGGAACCGAACTCGGACTACCGAATCAGTAGGCAAGCACGTAAACCACTCATTCTACTAGGAACTTGGAGAGGTCTTGATCAGTTTGAATGACTGAAATGGAGTTTATCCCAAACATCTACTTAAAATTCTCAGTGAAAATGGGCCACAACGAAGGATGAGCGATCTCGTGGTGAAGATATGTTTCAAAAATTTCAAAGAAATTTGATATTGCGGAGTGTTTTCCATTTTTGGGTCAAAATTTACACGTCATATCTCTTTTAGCAGTTATGAAATATAGATAAGACGCTTTTGTCGAGCTGACACGTAAACAATTAGCAGGAAACACACACACACACATGGTCATAACACCCAGAAATTAACAAGGTGAATAACATGAGTTATATTTACTCCAGACGAGTAAAATGAAGTTACGAAAGGACCAGACGTGGAAGCATAAAGATAAATCCGGTTGTGATATGCTAATTCTGATAAGCACGATATAATAAATGCAATTCCTAACACTGAAAGTTGGAAGCAATGCATTTGACTATCGCTGCTTTTTAAACAGACCGACAGCGAATTAATGTTGATGGAGTTTTCAGAGCGCCTACATCAATCTTAGGGCGGGGAGGATTGGGGTTGGGGTGGGGAAGGGGGTGTTGATTTACTTCCATTTCCTGAACAAGCTAAAGCTATCGCAGTATGTTGACGCATGCAGTAAACTATGTGTGTGGTCGCAAACTGGATGGAGAATCATTAGTATCGTGAGTGACGGCATCCGAAAATTATTGCTCAGAACTGGAAGGCTAACATATTCTAAGCCACACTATTAAGAAGACAAGGAACATATGTATATAATAATAATAATAATAATAATAATAATAATAATAATAATAATAATAATAATAATACTCAAGAAAAGAGGCAACAGAATCAACCATCTGATGTTCATGGACGACATCAAGCTGTATGGTAAGAGCATCAAGGAAATAGATACCCTAATCCAGACTGTAAGGATTGTATCTGGGGACATACAAAAAGGCAAAGTAACGAGAACTGAAGGGATAAAGCTACCAGATGGGAGCAACATCAAACACATAGATGACACAGGATGCAAATACCTGGGAATAATGAAAGGAGGGGATATAAAACACCAAGAGATGAAGGACACGATCAGGAAAGAATATATGCAGAGACTCAAGGCGATATTCAAGTCAAAACTCAATGCCGGAAATATGATAAAAGCCATAAACACATGGGCAGTGCCTGTAATCAGATACAGCGCAGGAATAGTGGAATGGACGAAGACAGAACTCCGCAGCATAGATCAGAAAACCAGGAAACGTATGACAATACACAAAGCACTACACCCAAGAGCAAATACGGACAGACTATACATAACACGAAAGGAAGGAGGGAGAGGACTACTAAGTACAGAGGACTGCGTCAACATCGAGAACAGAGCACTGGGGCAATATCTGAAAACCAGTGAAGACGAGTGGCTAAAGAGTGCATGGGAAGAAGGACTAATAAAAGTAGACGCAGACCCAGAAATATACAGAGACAGGAGAATGACAGACAGAACAGAGGACTGGCACAACAAACCAATGCACGGACAATATATGAGACAGACTAAAGAACTAGCCAGCGATGACGCATGGCAATGGCTACAAAGGGGAGAGCTAAAGAAGGAAACTGAAGGAATGATAATAGCGGCACAAGATCAGGCCCTAAGGACCAGATATGTTCAAAGAACGATAGGCGGAAATAACATCTCTCCCATATGTAGGAAGTGCAATACGAAAAATGAAACCATAAACCACATAGCAAGCGAATGCCCGCCACTTGCACAGAACCAGTACAAAAAGAGGCATGATTCCGTGGCAAAAGCCCTCCACTGGAGCCTGTGCAAGAAACATCAGCTACCTTGCAGTAATAAGTGGTACGAGCACCAACCTGAGGGAGTGATAGAAAACGATCAGGCAAAGATCCTCTGGGACTATGGTATCAGGACGGATAGGGTGATACGTGCAAACAGACCAGACGTGACGTTGATTGACAAAGTCAAGAAGAAAGTATCACTCATTGATGTCGCAATACCATGGGACACCAGAGTTGAAGAGAAAGAGAGGGAAAAAATGGATAAGTATCAAGATCTGAAAATAGAAATAAGAAGGATATGGGATATGCCAGTGGAAATCGTACCCATAATCATAGGAGCACTAGGCACGATCCCAAGATCCCTGAAAAGGAATCTAGAAAAACTAGAGGCTGAAGTAGCTCCAGGACTCATGCAGAAGATGTGATACCTAGAAACGGCACACAGTAGTAGAAAGTGATGGACTCCTAAGGAGGCAGGATGCAACCCGGAACCCCACACTATAAAAACCACCCAGTCGAATTGGAGGACTGTGATAGAGCAAAAAAAAAAAAAAATAATAATAATAATGATAATATTAATTGTTATGGACGAAATCGAGCAATGTATTGTTGAAGGTCGCAATGGGAAAGCGAATTTGGAGATAATGTTTTTGACTAGTTTACAATTATTTGTATGGTTTTAAGTATTTTTAAAATTTCGGAAATTTTGGGAGGAAGAAAGAGAGGGAGATCGGGAGAGTGTTTAGTTTGGGAGACAGGTATTGGCAAGTTAAGAAGGTCCGTAATAAAGGTATTGGTAAGTTAAGAAGGTCCTTAATAACAAGGAAGCCTACGTGCGCTTGCGCAACATATAGGTGAATACAAGGTATATAGAATACGTATACTGTATGTCGGGAAACCAAGACACTGCAGATGAGAGAGTGAGATTTTATACAAAAGCGCGCACAAAAACGAACACACACACACACACACACACATCTCAAAGATTCACCTTCGTTTTTGTAGGCTCGCCAATTTTTTTAAACTGAGTTGAATTTCAGGTGCATTCTGTTCCTTATAATCCCCATCCTCAGGAATCTCTTTAATTATACGAGCTTTCTTGCTAACTTATTTTTATATTTTTCATAAGTCTGCTAGTTAAGGACCGTTATTTCGCTCTTCCTTCTATTTGTCTTTATTTATCCATTCATCACGTTCCACGTCTTCGTGAACCAGTTAAACATATGCGTATACATTGTATACAATATGTATATATATATATATATATATATATATATATATATATATATATATATATATATATATGTGTGTGTGTATGTGTGTGTGTGTGTGTGTGTATAAACACATTTACACACACACACATATATATATTATTATTATTATTATTATTATTATTATTATTATTATTATACATTCCTTGTTTCCTTAATAGAGGGTGACGCCAAAATATTTTAGCCTTCCAGTTCTCAGCAATAATTTCGGATGCCGTTACTCACCATACTTATGATTCTCCACCCAGTTTGCGACCACACACATAGTATACTGCATACGTTAATATACCACGAAAGCTTTAGCTTGTTCAGGAAATGGAACTAAATCAACAGCCCCTCCCGCACCGCCCACCCCAATCCTCCCCGCCCTAAGATTGATGTAGGCGCTCTGAAAACTCCATCAACATTAATTCACTGTCGGTCTGTTTAAAAAGAAGCGAATCCAATGCATAGCTTCCAACTTTCAGTGTTAGGAATTGCATTTATTATAAGAACCTTTGCTTGTTTTGTCTTTCAGTGTGAAGATGCTGCTGCGTGCATATCGAATTAGCATATCGCATCCGGATTGGTCGTTATTCTTCCACGTTTGGTCCTTACGTAACTTCATTTTACTCATCTGGCGTTAATATATCTCATATTATTCGCCTTGTCAATTTCTGGGTATTTTGACTGAGTGGGAGTGTGCGTTTCCTATTAAATGTTAACATGTCAGTTCGACTAAGGCATTTTATCAATATTTTATAACTGTTATGAATTTCCTTGTAAAAGGGATATGCTGTATAAATTTTGTGCCAAAAATGGAAAACACTCCTTGATATCTTCCCTCGTTGTGGCCCATTTTTACTGAGAATTTTAAGTAGATGTTTGAGATAAACTCCATTTCAGTCAGTCAAACTGTTTAAGACCTCTCCAAGTTCCTAGTTGGATGAGCGGTTAACGTGCTTGCCTACTGATTCGGTAGTCCGAGATCGGTTCCCCGCTCTGCCAACATGGAATCAGAGGAAATTGTATCTGCTGATTAGAAATTTACTTCTCGATATAAGGTGGTTCGGATCCCACAATAATTAGATGTAGGTCCCGTTGCTAGGTATAACCAATTGGTTTCTAGCCAATAAAAATATCTAATCCTTCGGGCCAACCTTAGGAGAACTGTTAATCAGCTCAGTGATCTGGTTAAACTAAGATATACCTAACTTAAAACCTCTCCAAAAATATGTGGAAGCTATTTTCAAGTAAAATGCGAAATTTTACAAAAATAAGAACGAATTATGGATGGACAACCTGGGCCAGAGCCATAGATACCAAACCACCAACAGCTAGACACTTCACTTGCCCCACATGGCTTAACCAAGGTTAGCTCGTTTCGATTAAATCGGCCTTATGCCAGCACAGTCCCTTGGCGTGAAAGTCTTGTAGCTGATTTCCGGACTCTCCATCCAACGACCTCACTCAAGCTACCCCAATGCCCCACTGTGGGTACTGAGAGCTGTGAGTTATGTGAATCGAAAAGTGGGGCAGTTTTAGAGCTAAAAGATGTTGTAAATCTTGTTGATATTAGACAGTTCTCTCGTATTAAAGGAGAAAGATTGTGTGTGTGTGTGTGTGTGTGTGTGTGTGTGTGTGTGTGTGTGTGTGTGTGTAGGGTCAGTATATGTGTTTGATTATTTAGGGAATTTTACCAACTATTTGCAAGGTAGTATTTAAATTAACGAAAGCAGTAATAGAAGAAAATTGGAAACAAATTGTAAGCAACGCTCTATATGTCAATTTTTAGGACCATAAGAATATTGAATAAAATTTCGCTAATAAAGAAAATAACCGCGAATAGATAACTGGACAATGTTATAGACAGGAAATGTGTTCATTCCTTGCCTACCTTTTCTTCGTATGCCGTCCTTCTGTAGCAGTTATGTATATAGCCTTTTCGTCTCTTGCTCTCTATGTCAAAAAAAAAAAAAAAAAAAAAAAAACACGCACGCCAAAGTATAGAAAAAATTATGTGTACTTTACGGTATTTGCGATTTTTTTTTTTTTTTTTTTGTAGAGCCTGTCGAAATGTATCTCTTCTACATCATTCAGTGTAAATGTAGGGTACTTGTTCTTGATTTCTTTTTATTATTTCGTAGTTTCTTTTTTATCTTCCATATATCTGAGTCACTGTAATACTGATCCCATTTACAATGACTTTAAAATGCAGGTTTCCCCTTTTAAAAAGCATATTTAGTCTTAGGCAAATGACTCGGCCGTCTACCCATTCACGAGCATCCATTCATTAAATCATTAAGCGCCGCTTTGATGGCGGTAAGAGTCATCAGTCAACGTAAGTAGTTGTGTGCGTGACGGATCGGACGTAGCCCAAACCCGACCTCTCCCAAAGGCACTTTCTTCGATAAGCTCTGCGTCTGGTGGTGTTCCCTGTGTCTCGGAATTTATTTTTGGGTGTTAAAAGGCGTTGCCTATCGGTGTGAAGTAGTCGAAGGGCCAGTGACGCTTTATAGTTAAACTGAGAAAATAAAACTTTCTGCTGAACGAATGATAATGAATTTGATTTGATCTTGCAATGAGATGCTTTCGTGGCTGTTGAGAAATATTCTGAGCGATTATTAGATTCTATGGATGGGAGAGGCCTTTGGTATAGGCCTACAGTTACTCCGACAGCCGAGTGGAAGGGTGTAGGGGAAGTAACGGTAGTAGCGGTAACGGCAAAGGGATAAGGCCGCGAATGTTGGGGTGCTATACCAAGAAGCCAAAGGTTTCATTTGCTTATTTGTTTGTTTCTTTACAATTTTGGGTTGTCGAGAAGTTGAAGCTCTGAACTCTTGAAAGTCTCGGCATTGGTCCCCCGTGGTTGAGTACCGAATTTTTTGTAGGATTTAGTTTCTGTTTCTTCCAATATCATTGCTAAGAATATGGTGATAGATTCACATCAGCCGTGCATTTGATGTCTAGGCCAGTCCCTTATGACGCTGCTGATTGGCTATTGATGAGCCCATGAAAAGGCTGGAAACTCTCAGTTTCTCTCGAGAGTTCACTTGGGTAGGTTCTATGTTCCACTTCTCCTGAGGGATACGTCTTTCAGGAGAGGTGGAACATACATCCAACCTATATGAACTCTCGAGAGAGACAGAGATTCCAGCCCTGTGATGATTGGTTTATTAATAGCCAATCAGGAGCGTCGTTAGGGACTGGCCTAGACATCAAATGCACGGTTGATGTGAATCTATTATAGTATTACCTTCAGTATGAAACTGTCCTTGAGTAATCTAAGTAAAAGGTGAAGGGCCGAAAAGTCTGGGTAAAATGATTTAGGTTCAAAGTCGTATCATCTTCATTCTTTGTGGTTGATCCATGTTATTTGAAGGCGTCTACTTTCACCCTTGAGCATGTAAGTGATATGGTCTAAGTTAAGTATATCTTAGTTTAACCAGACCACTGAGCTGATTAATAGCTCTCCTAGGGCTGACCCGAAGGATTAGATATTTTTACGTGGCTAGGAACCAATTGGTTACCTAGCAACAGGACCTACAGTTTATTGTGGGATCCGAACCACTCTATATCGAGAAATGAATTTCTATCACCAGAAATAAATTCCTCTGATTACGCGTTGGCAGAGCAGGAAATCGAACTTCGGACCACCGGATTGGCAGCCGAGCTCGAAAACCACCTATCCAGCGTGGAACTGTGATATGGTCTAAACCAGTGTTTCACGACCTTTTTCACTCCATTCACCCATTCATGAATTCTCAACATTTGTGTGGCTTCCCATCATTTTTCTCCCATATCCCACCCCGCCAAAAATTATAAAAAAAGAAAAATAAATAAATAAAATATTGATGACGAGCACCATTGCTCTATTACAAAGTTTACAGTCATATTTGATAGATTTCTGTGATATGCTTAACTTACATCACTAGACTACAAAAGACTAGCAGAAAATAGAAAATTTGAATTTGGTTGGGAATTTTTTTTTTTTTTTTTATTCAGATTCCTAACATTTTTTGCAACAGCCCACAATGACCCTCAGGTTGAGAACCAATGGTCTAAACTACTTGTTGAAATGTCGCAGGATTGTTCCCATACTTTTGCAAAGACTTCTACCAAACTTGTTTTAAAATTCCATCCATAGTGATAGAACCTTCACTGTTTTGAATTGATCGATGCTTGATTTTTTAAATTAGCATCAAATGATTTCTTTCAGGTACATTCGAAAAAAAGATTTTATTAAGGATGAAATGGTAGTGTACGCCTTTACCCCAAAATAGAAACGTACTTTGATAATTTTCAGCTTTCTATCACATTATTTTTCAATTCACTGTGACTGTGACTGTGCAGAAAATAGTGAAAATACAGTTTTGATAAGACGGTGACAAGGTGTTAATATCTGGTGTTGATTGTCTCATCGTGACTGTTTCATGTTATTGCATCTGGTTTTGATTGTGTCAAGTGTTCTTACTCCGCTGGTATGTTTATTGTATACACGTGATGTGGCTGTTGGCTGCGAAACGGTATTGTTCAATATGCCGATGATACTACACTTGTGTGTGTCGTAAAGTCTCTTATGAAAAATGAAGGTGCCCTTAGTCTTAGTCGTCACATGGAGTGGTGTAGTCGGTGGGGTGTGAGAATGAACTCAGAGTAAAACGAAAACGCTTTTGATTGGTTGATCTCGAACTAATCCTCCACCTCTCAACCTACCCCCTTCCCCACGGAGACTAACCCTCGACAGGAACAACCTCCGACATCAGTGTATGTGTGTGCGTGAGTGTGTGTGTGTGTGTGTAAAATTAGCAACACTATCGTTTATATATATATATATATATATATATATATATATATAAATATATGTATATATATATATATATATATTATATATATATATATATATATATATACACACATACACTTACATGCATACATATATATTTTTGTGGTGTATATATATGACAGTTTGTTACTAATTTTACGCATGAAATGTTTCAATTTTCAAATAGGTCCCAAATGATTCAATACTGACATCACTGCATTCCCTTTTGATTCAAGTTATTTCCAAGGCATGGAGAATTCGATCAATGGGTTATTTGTCCTATGAAATGGATATAATATTTTATACCTATATGTTGCGTTTCGTTGTAAAGTCAACGCATGCAGATCATCTTCTGTATATTAAAAAAAATATATTATATAGCTGTGAAAATAGAGTACATTGCGTCTCCAGCACTTCTTTGTTAATATTCTAGTTCTTTGAGATCAACTACATTAAAACATCATGCTCGTGAAGGTTTCTCAGTCCAGTTTTATCACAAATTCTCTGTGGCCTCTTCCTCCCCCTTTCATGTTTACTGTTGTTGTTTTTGTTCTTGGGTCAGGCGTGGTAGGGGAGAAGGAAAAAAAAAGTGTGCATGGGTGAGATTGGAGCTGGGGATAGGGAGTGAGGGTTGGGAGATGGTAGGGAGTTAAGAGAGCAGGGTGAGAGAAGGCAATTGCGTGGGTGGATGGGGTCGGCTGGCATCACCCACATACTCCCACAACAACCCCCCCCCCCCCCCCCCCCCCCCTCCCCCCCCCCCCACCGGATATCAAAGCCACCCATGTTTCCGCGGGCTATGGCAGCCTGCCTCTCTCTCTCTCTACCCGACCTACAGCGACTACATTCTAATAGATTTTCATTAGTCTTGCGCTTTCTGTTAAGACGAAGGCATTTATTTGTCTTTTTCTCCACGAATCATCGTTAGCTCTTTCCTCCTCTCCTGCTACTGAACGTCGATCTCGTTGGTCGAAGGTTCTTGATAAGCGGTTAAAGTTGTCTTTCTTTGTTTCCCCTTTTGGCGGAAAAGTTGGTCTACCTTCCACTTTGTTTATTTCTTTCCGATGCTCTGCGCGGGTTATTGTTGGTTCAGGGCAGCAGCCCTTCGTGCCCTTAATGGATATACCCAGGTGCCCCAACATTAAAAGAAAAAGATAGGTCTGGTGAGATCTGAAAGTGATCATGAGTCTATTACTTTTTGAGTCTGTCGTGTGTGTTTGTGTGTGTGTGTTTGTGTATGCCTCTCGCATCTATGTTGTAGGTTATCAGCATTATAAAACCTTATATATATAACGTTTGGTACAGTAAACGAAAGTGTTTACAGTATAACAGATTTAGTTGGTAGCGATTTCAATGGTAATGAGGAAAATTATTGTTCTTGCTTCTTGTTGTCACTCAATTTGTTCCTCGTTTCTCTAAGTGTAATGGTGTTTAGTTTGTGAGCCTTAATGGTGTGTTTGAAATGAAATCTTATATGCTGAGAGAGAGAGAGAGAGAGAGAGAGAGAGAGAGAGAGAGAGAGAGTAAATACCTAATTATATTTGAAAAATTAAGACTAAATGAATCAAGGTAATGAAGTTCAAACCAGGCCTTTAACATAAGTATGAAGCATGTTTGAATGCATTATCAGTCCATTCACTTCATTAAAATTATATTTCAAGAAATTTCATGAGATTTTACATAAAAATATTTAAAAGGTAATTGTTTGCTTATGTCAATATATTTCAGGCTGAAAGGTGCTAAGAGAAAATTATGGTTCAGATAATATTTGTGTAAAAACATTCAGTCATTGGTCAAAAGTTGCTGAGATAATGTTTTGATTATTAATCAATGTCCTAGTAATTCAGTAAAAATCGAGTTCTTCTCGAGTTCTTCAAAGAAAGTCTTAAAAAAAAAAACACCAATTGTCACCATAGGCTCTTCATCCGTATCGGATGAGTCAAGTAGGCCTATGACTTCCATAAAAAAAGAACAACTTAACCGTGTCACAGCCACTGTACATAGATAGACCTCTCATCAGCAGCACATAACCTACTTTAATTCGTAGGTCACCATGACATCGGCATAATGTAATTTAGTGGTTCCTTAGTGGAGAAGGGATCTTATTTAGGTAACTTTACCTACCATTTCATATGCCTGGGTTTTAATCGTCAATCAGTTCATTGTAAAACAACAAAAAATGCACACACACACACACACACACACACACACACACACACACACACACACATATATATATATATATATATATATATATATATATATATACATATAAATAAATAAATATTAAACAAACATTTATGCACTTACATAATAAATTGTTCAAATATCTGTCCAAATACATCCAACACCTTTCCTAAGCTGCCCGGTGCCCCACCTCGACCACCAATGCCCGTCCGAAGGTGGCGAATAATTCAAGCACCTCTGATGCTTCATCAACGCCCACTCCTCCTCCTCCTCCTCCTCCTCCTCCTCCTTCTCCTCTTTCTGTGACACGATAAAGAAAATAGGAAATAAAATAAAAGAAAAAATAAAACGCTTTTCAGGGCTCAGTTATTCCTTCTTTCGCTAACTTTTGTTGCGTAACCGAACTCTGTAGATGTCGCCAAAGGTCGTTCGGGATATTATGCACCGAGCTGAGAAGGAGAGAGAGAGAGAGAGAGAGAGAGAGAGAGAGAGAGAGCTCTCATATACAGAAAGCAACGTTCACTAACATAATTTATTATTCAAACGTCTCTCTCTTTATTTCTGCATTTAAGCTGAGAGACAGAGGGAAACTATATTTCTTCATAGGATTGGACCTTTCTTTTATTAAGATATATTGCAAATTTAAAAAAAATTGCCTGAATGCAACTAAACTTCACAAAAAATAGAAGAAAAAATGAAGAGTAAATGAGATTTTAAAAAAGGGGAGAGAATAGTCAATGATAGATGTTGAAAATAAATAAATAAATAAATAAAATTTTTTTAGATTGAAGCAAGCCTAAACCATTCTTAAAGAACGTATGACAAATGAGCAGGCAGGTTTGCCTTGGGGAGAAAGACCTCTTCTAATACTAATGTTGCTGACGGTCGTAAATCCCCTTCTTTTCAAAACAGTCCAAAGGAGACATCACCCGAGAGCAGAATTGATTTCCGAAAACAACCACTTTGGGAGCGGAATGCGCCAAGTGGTCTAATTGGGGCGTTCGAACTCAATAACTGCTCGATATACTCGATGGCATCAAGGTCAATCTGGCTCGCTTGTTGTGCTCGAGGTCGGAATATAGGTGATGAGTTGCGAGGAAGAGATTGAAAAGCTGCTGCAAAGTCTGCTGTTACGAAAGATCGAAACAGCAAGTGGTGGACGAGAGGTAGAAACATAAGATACGTGCAGCATGAAAGGTTGTAAAATAGCAGGTATGTTTTACGCGAAGGAGCGAAAAATAGCATTTACGTGCAGCAAGGAATGTCGAAAAATCGCGAGTACGTTCAGCACGAAAGGTAAAAATGTTGCATTTACGTGCAGCAAGAAAGATCGAAAAATAGCAAGTACGTTCAGCACGAAAGGTAAAAAAATATAGGTACGTTCAACACGAAATATCGTCAAAAAAGCAGGTACGTTCTGCACGAGAGATGGGAAAATAGCAGATATTGCAGCGCGATACATAGAAAACTAGCAGTTGCGTCCAGCCGAAAGGTTAAAGAATACGTGAAGCACGAAAGATAAAAATGGTAGTTACATTTCGCACGAAAGATCGAAAAATAGCATATATATGCAATGCGAAATATCGAAAAATAGCAGGTACATGCAGCACGAAATATAAAAAAACAGCAGGTGCTTGCAGCACGGGAAATCGAAAAATAACAGGTATGTGTAGCACAAGAGTCCAAAAATTAGCAGGTACGTGCAGAAAGAAATATCTAAAATTAGCAGGTATGTACAATACGAAATATATAAAATCAGCAGGTACGTGCATCACGAAATATATAAGATAGCAGGTGCGTGCAACACGTAATATCCAATATTAACAGATACGCGTAGCACAATTGTCCATAAAATAGCAGGTACGCGCATCACGAAATATATAATGTTAGCTGGTACGTGCAACACAAAGTATATAAAATTAGCAGGTACGTGCATCACGAAAATTCGAAAAATAGCAATTACGTGCAGCACGAAAGTTCGAAAAATAGTAGAGATGTGCAGCAAGAAAGATCGAAAACTAGATTTTCTTCTCTCTCTCTCTCTCTCTCTCTCTCTCTCTCTCTCTCTCTCTCATGCTCGCTTTAGTCAGAAAACATTTCTTTCTTTAAGAGTAAAATTTCAGCAGCATAAATTGTAATTAGTTACGCGAAAAATCCTTGGTGGAAAAAAACTCGCACATTAAGCATGAGGCGTAAAAAAAAAAAAAGTAAAAAGAGAATCCTCGTAAACGACAACATTTGGAACTGGTTTCAATAGTGCCACATATTTTACGCGTCGCGCCCGACATCGAAAATAAGTCTTTACGAACTTCCTCAAAAGAATTCCCTGTTTCTAATTCTTCTACATCAAACGGATAAAAAGAGAGAGAGAGAGAAAGAGAGAGAGAGAGACCTGAATATTAGTTTTTTCCTCCCTAACGTAGCTTCAATCGCTTCCTTCACAACACATTGAACGTCGTAAAAGATGAGTGATGGATGAGAATGTCTTTTCGGAAGTGACAACTGCCGATCGAACGCTCACCAAAAGGAAACCATAATTCTCAACTGCGTTTGATATATCAACCTCAATCTGTTATACAGTCTTTCACTTTTGGGCAAAGAGGGAAATTAGATTTCTCTCTTTTTTTTTTTTTTTTTTTTAATAACCACGAGCATCATCTTCTGCATCAGAGTCGATGCATTTAATATGGATATATATTCTCTTTGACTGATCTTGCCTTGTAGCTTGCTATTCATAATGTATCACGAAGGGGCGCTGAAATACCCAGGCCATGTGTGGTAGATGGCGTCTCGGAACAGGAGTGGAAGGCCTTTTCAAGGCGTGTTACAGTCTGTAGGAAGGACGGCAGGCTGCTGATGGGCAATATTTATATATAGGATGTGACCGATGATGTGGAAGTGTTTTATATAGGGCGTTCAGACTTGGTTCAGTGGTGGAGGATGGGTCTGAGAGACACGTCTTAATTTTCTTTGCAGACATTTCCTTAGGAGGAAAATAGCTTAAAAATATATTTTTTTCACCTGGGGTGATATATATATATATATATATATATATATATATATATATATATATATATATATATATATATATATGTATATGTATATATATATATATATATATATATACATATACGCACATACATACATACACATACATGTGCTTTTCTAAAATGACCAACACATTTTATCAGAGTTTCAGCGTATGTAGACACGGCAGGAAACGATATTATGCACCAAACAATTGAATCGTAAAAGGAATAAAGAGAAAATTTTTAAATTTCATGTAAATTTGGGTCGAATTTCTATCCACCTTTTAAATTAATCTGCACTGCAAATTTCATGTTGTAACTGTTAAAAGGATGAACACATTTGGAGCTTTTCATAGTTTTGCTTTTATAGGTTGGAATGAAGGCTCATGTGTTGATACCACAATGATTATCTAATGTATAAAGGATTATTATAATAAGAATCCTTAGTGTGTGTTGTCAAGGGCTTTCCTTATCATGACCAAATGTTTTGTTACAAGCAGTTGTAAGAAAATGGACCAGAAGAGCTTTGATATTTTCTAATTATGGACAAGAAGAGCTTTGATAAGGATGCCAAGTTGTTTAGCGGGTTTTACAAAGGTATTAAAATAATTTGAAACACCCGGATCTTGTGCAATAGCAGATATTACCATCGGTGACGAAGAATAGTCCAAAAAGGTTGATTGAAAAATAGAAATTGATGGAAGAAAGTTTCGCTCGGAATGGATAACTTGATCACGAAATAAAACGTGATGCTATGCGTGTTATAAATAAATATAATGCCACAGAGGAAAATGATAAGACGAGAACTGCCTAGATCCTCCTGTCTTAACGACCCTTTACTTAAGGCAAGAATATAAATCTTTAAGCTCCAATGATTGACAAACGAGAGAAAAGGCAAATGATTTTTTTTATCTATTAACAAAGATAAGATAAAGCGAGATAATCGGACACACTGATAGACAGATACACAAAAGACAAAAAAATGTTTCTCCAACCGATAACGATGGGATATACATAGATAAAAATAAAAAAATAAATTTGATGATAATATAAAAAAAGGAATATAGATTTAAAAGCAAACGGTGAACAACGAGTTAATTAGAATGTTATACTATTATTAATAAAAGCTGCGAGGAAAGAGAGTGAAAAAGTACAAGATAAAAATAAACAATTTAATTTGATAATAAAAAAAGGAAGATAAACTAAAAAGCAAACGGCGAACAACGACTTCATTAGAATGCTATATAATATTGATAAAAGAGGCGAGGAAAGGCGAGTGAAAAAGTACACCCTGCACTCCAGAGGGCAAAAATAATAGCCGAGGGTAAGTTGGCGTGAGGTTGGGCAGGTGGGTATAGGAAAGAGGGTCTCGTCGTAAGACCGAGGCGTCTCCCCTCTGTTTGGGCAGAGGGTAAATATTAGTGTTGTCAGTCAGGCCGTCAGGAGATTTTCGGTTATTTGTTCTGCTCTTCGGAATCACTTTCTCTCTCTCTCTCTCTCTCTCTCTCTCTCTCTCTCAAAACACTGCCACGTTTACGATGGTAGTTAATGCTTTTACTTTTATGCTTACTGTTAGCGATCATGCTTTCAAGCAGTTAATCACGCACATACGAGCATTCACTGCACACAAACACACACACACACACACACACACACACACACACATATATATATATATATTATATATACATATATATTACGGATATATGTATGTTGCGTAGCATTATTACAATACATCGTCACTTCTTAGAGGTGAGGAGTGAGGACCCTTTCAGGTACACATACATTCATTTACACATACATGCATATATACATACGTACACACATACATATACATATGAGTCATATCACATTACTGTGATTCATATACATACATCGAGCTACAAAATAATGTCCTTCATTCAGTACCTAATACGCTCTACCTCGGAATTAATATATTTTCGTATTATGTTAACCGAAGGGGAATTTTTTAGTCGATGAGAAATGCATCGGCTCACTGAGAATATCTTATAAAAAAAGATTCTACGCCATTTTATTTTCCAGATGGAGGCTAAAAACAGGTTAGTGCGCATGCGCTGGAATGTTGACGACAACGTTGAGCTTCGGAGCCTTATAAGGAAGAGGCATGACGACTCCTGGACACAATAGCGCCTGACAGGTTAGCGTCCGATCGTGACAACAGCAGCTGTTTGCTTGTCCAGGCTTTAGCTACATACCTAAGCGGACAGTTGTGGCTCGGAGAAGCCATGGACTGGAAATTTGTCATTGCGCCCCTGCTCATACTCCTACTCGGTAAGACTATCTCTTCTTCTGTACTTTCTTGTTTGGGTGACGGACATTTGCCGTGTGTTTAATCTGTAAAAGAAATGAATATCATTGCGGTACTTTAGGATTGGATAATACTTAATCTCTTGATAGAATTATCTATCTTTTGCCTTTTAGATTTCTGGAAAGGAAAGATATTTTTATTCTGAAACTTTGCAGGTTGTTTTTGTAGTCAAAAACACGCATTTGCAAGCTTGCCTTTGCTTGAAAATCCTGATAGAAATAATCACAGTTAGAATATTGCTAATAACATTAATTATTATAATAATCATAAGAGACAAAAATTGTTTTCAACTCATCAAGTTTTAATTCTTGGGTTTTTTTTAATTCTTTTTTATTCTTGTATACATCTTGGAGGATTTTTTTTTGGGGGGGCCACTTTTAATTGAAAGTCATCTTTAATCATTTAGATAAAATATAGTCGAGGAAAACAGACAGTTAACGAATAAAGAGCTTTTGATTGTTATTGTCATTTTTCTACATTATATTTTCTTCAAAAAGAAAATATACCTCGATACGAGTATGATGAAATTAAGATCCTTCGGGATCATCATTAGACTTTTTCGTAGACTGTTAAAGAATATATTACTTCCATTCAAAAAAAATATGAAGGAAAAATTACAATAAAAAATGTCCATTCCTTGTGTATTGCATTGTTATTGTATCGTATATGGTATTGTTATTATATTGTATATGTTAGAAAAACTTCCATTCATTGTCGAGTGGCCCTGGGCTTGCTATTGCATACTGTATTGTTATTGTATCGTGTACCGTATCGTTATAGTATTGTTTATGATATATTCATTTTATAAATGAAATATTTTCGTGTTTTTCAACGCGCTGAAGGACCAGTATTTATTTCTCTTCTGATAACACGGTCACTTTCAGAGAGAGAATTTCTTAAAGTACATTATGCATTTGACTACGGCGATAGTATTGACTAAGGCCTTTCATTCCATGCGCTTCGAGGATGTGGAATCATTTAG
Source organism: Macrobrachium nipponense (assembly GCF_015104395.2). NCBI lineage: Eukaryota > Metazoa > Arthropoda > Malacostraca > Decapoda > Palaemonidae > Macrobrachium > Macrobrachium nipponense. The sequence continues at coordinate 61,456,390 of NC_087217.1, read as the reverse complement.
CGTTGTCATTTAGACCTACTCATCTCGGTCTCTTCGTCATTAAAAAAGATTAGTTCACAAATACATAGTAACTGTGATTAAAGATGAATTTCAGTATTTTAATAATTTTATTAATTTTTTTTATTATTATGTTAAACAGAATGCCAAACTTTTCTCAACATTTATGATTTATACTTTTTTGTTTCTGATTTTAATATATATATATATATATATATATATATTATATATCTATATATATATACTATATAATATATATATATATAAATTTAGATATATATACATATAAATTTCAGTTTTATTTTAATAATTTTATGAGTTATTTTATTATTATATTAAACTGAAGGCCAAACTTTTGTCAAAATTTATGATTTATACTTTTTTGTTTCTGATTTTATTATTATTATTATTATTATTATTATTATTATTATTATATATATATGTATATATATATATATATATATATATATATATATAATCTATATATATATATATATATATATATATCATATATTTAGTATTTTAACAATTTTATGAATTTTTATTATATTAAACTGAAGGCCAAACTTTTGGCAAAATTTATGATTTATACTTTTTTGTGTCCTTAATATATATATATATATATATAATTACTATATATATATATATATATAAGGAAATCAGACACAAAAAAGTATAATCAAAAATTCATAAATCTGACCTACCTTTAAGACCAATTATGGCTGCTTATAACAACCCTTCTTTCTCTATTTCAAAATTTTTAGCTGGACTTTTATCTGAATATAGTAATAATGAATACTCTTTAAAAAATGGATATGACTTTCAAAAACTGATTACCAGACAAGATGGAGATTACTATATGGTTAGTTTTGACGTTGAGTCTCTATTTACCAACGTACCTCTTAATGAAATCCTCAATATTATACTTAACAAAATATTTATTGATGAAGATACAAATTTCCATGGTTTTAATCGGGCTGTTCTTAAACAATTACTCGATCTTGCAGTGCAAGATTCGAGGTTTGTATTTAATCAGCGACTCTACTCGCAGGTCGATGGAGTTGCTATGGGTTCTCCTTTAGGCCCCATTTTTGCAAATTTTTTTATGTCTCATTTGGAGTCTGAGTTTTTAAACCGGTGTGATTCTAACTTTATGCCCTCATTATATCGTAGATATGTTAATGGTACCTTTGCCTTGTTTCAACACTCATGACAATGTTCTTCTTTTTTAGAGTATATTAACAACTTTCATCCTAATATCAATTTTACAATGGAAGTAGAGAACGACGATTGTTTACCTTTTTTAGATTTGAAAATTACCAGAACTAACTCTGAGTTCTCCACGTCAGTCTATAGAAAACGTACTCTTACTGGACTGACAAACAATTATTATAGTTCGTGTCAACAATCTTTTAAAACTTAATACTATTCACACTTTGGTTAAAAGAGCACTGAAATACTCTTCGTCTTGGCAACTATTTCACATGGAAATTACCTTTTTGTTAGGTTTCTTCAAATCTAATTCATTTCCACTCGAAATTGTTCAAAAACCCATTAACAAAATACTTAAGAAATTCTTACAGCCACCAATACCTAATTTTGATGTCCCCAAAAGATTATATTATGTCAAGATCCCTTATATATCTGACTTAAAATTTACGTCCAGCCTCACACTAATCATTGAACATGAGATACCATGCCTTAAAGTTAAACTCATATCTAGCAATCCCTGCACAATTGGTTCCTTTTTTAACTATAAAGATCGCCTTCAGCCTTTTATGCGATCCAACGTTATATATAAATTTACATGCCCTGGATGTCCGGGCTCTTACGTCGGATCAACTCGAAGGCTGTTAAGGGTCAGATATTGCTCTCACTTGGGCTTCAGCTTTCGCACTGGTCAGAGAATAAAACAACCTGAATTTTCCAACATCAAAAATCATGCCTCTCATTGCAAAATTGAAATACAAAAAGAACTGTTTTCCATAATAGACCATGTCAAACATCCTGACCATTTAACTTTCCTTGAGTCTTTATATATCAAGAGGTTTGTTCCCTCCCTCAACAGTAATACGTCCTCAGCAACTCTGTACCTGGCGTAGTTGAAGTCGTTACTTTTAACGTGTCTTAGTTCATTCCATCTTCTCTCCTCAAATGAACGGTTGGTGTTTAAGCATGTCAAGATTTTAGTCTTATAAGATCTTAATAAGTTACCCTTGGCTCTTGATGGGCCATTTACATAGGTTCAATGGGATGTCAATTAGAATGCAAAATAAAATTTAACAATTATATTTAACAATTATAAATATGAACTAAACAAGGATCACAGCATTAAAGAAAATCGATGATTAGCGACACGCTGCATTGGAGCCGACATCCAGCAAGGCAATACTGTACAAGTCAGATGTAGGGGACCAATATCCTTACAGTAATTAGGCAAGAGAGAGGGATTCTGTAAATACATTAATACTGCATCAGAACCCCTATTATTAACTTAAATTTATATAATTATATAATAACAGACTAAAGACAATAAACAAATGAAATGTTAACAAAACACAATAGAAGCTTACAAGTCGGTCAGTGGAGCGCTGCTTTGGTAGTTATCCGTCAGGATTTTACACATTCACTCTATACCTCGGATGATAAGAACACCAACCACCCAAGGATACAAAACTGGAAGTTACACTGACACCTTCCGACAACGCCATCTATTGACAAGTTTGTTCAAGGCTACTTAAGACAATACTTCGACAAAGCAGTCTCTTTTAACCTGTTTTTTACTTTGTTCTTTTATGTATTTTATGACTATTTTTAATATATGTGAATTCCTGTTTTTTTTTTACTTTTATTGTATTTTATTTATAAATGTGTCTTTATGTTCTTTCAGACTGATGATGCACAGAGAATTTCATGTGCGAAACGTTTCTTAGAGTAAATTGTAATTTTTTACATCTCGTATCATGGACATCCCCTGGAGGTTTTATATGTGTATTTGCTGACCTGCATATATATATATATATATAGTATATATATATATATATATATATATATATATACACATATATATACATACATATATATATATATATATTATATATATATATATATATACACACACATATATATACATATATATATATATATATATATATATATATATATATATATATATATATATATATATATATATAATATATATCACTGCCCTCTGGGTTAGGGTTTGTGGTCACAATCCTGACTAGCAAAACACCATTTGCTTCCTTACTGGAGGCACTGACGGCCTATGACTTCTGTCCCTATAGATACAATGGGCATCTCTCCCTCCTTGTAGCTAGGTTTCCTCCACATGGGTGCTCTCTTATCCTTTGCTGTCCTCTTTGTCTTCCTTCTGATTCTACTTGTCTCTTCATTCTAGGCATCAATCCTAGAAAACTAAATGTTGCATAGGTATGAGTAAATCCTAAGGGGACCTGTAAACTAGCGATGGAGGGAGCTCGGAATAATGGACTTACTTATAGCTATCTTCTCTACCTCAGGGAGCCTCCCTTTCTCTGCCATAGCAAATTATCAACCTCAAGGAATACTTGACACAAACTCTCCCACTGTTTGCTCTGGCTACTTTATTGGTCAGTACCTTCTTGCAGGTCAGCCTTCTATGCCATACTTAATTGAAACCTCATTATCTGTTTCTAAATTATTTCCATGTATGGCACCTTTCTTTGACAACACTGAAAATGATGCTTTATTGTGTCCTAACAAAATGTGTGGTTGCCTGACCATTCTGGCATTCCTGCCTCCACTTCCTAAAGGAAGTCCTTTACCGAGGCACACCCCGGTTTCAAATACTCAACTACAAATTCCAAAATGTGGCCCAAATTACAAGGTTGGTTAACAAGTGGAGGCCTGGTGACTGATGAACACCAACGTTCTTGGCTAAATGGAACCAGGGTGTCAAAACTTCACTATTCATATACAGAGTTGAACTACTTTTTCCAGTTGGGATATGACGGTGCCATTTTACTGATTTATTTTTATTATAAAAATAAATTGTTGCGAGATCTACAAGAGGTTCTTGTCACCAGTGCTCAAGCCTACTAAACCAAAATCAGAGGAATTGTGAGTTCCATGGTAAAGGAAATATCTGAAGAGTGGTAGATGAACTTTTCTCTTATAAGACTGATAATCACATACATCACGTCAGATTATTTACTGGAATCTGAAACCATATTGTTACAACATTGATAGCATGGCCTTGAAATGTAGTAATTTTGTAGAGTAGGGACAGAATTTTAGGACCCCTTGATATGAGATAATGTGCCTTAAATAGTGGATCGCCAATAACCTTGGAAGCCAATGATAGCTAAACTTTATTACCTGTAGGACACTGAAAAAAGGATGACATTCTAAATGCTCTGCATGGTGTGATGATCACTGATTGGCGAGGGCATTCTAAATGTTCTATATGGTGTGATGGTCAATGATTGGCAACGGTATGCCATACTCTTCTCTGATCTTGTGAAATATTTTACAATTAATAAATATTGATGCCAAGCTTTTTAGATATTTGAAGTTTGCATGACAAAGCAGTATTTGCAGCAGATTGTGAATAAAAGTGAAAGAGTACAATCAATTTAGCTTAAAAAGTTCTTGTGCAAGATTAACTGTAGTATGAAAGTTGTAACTGAATGAATATAGATTCTCGGGATAAAGAAAAAAAAAATGAATGGGAAAGAGAGTTCTCGTGAGTAAGAGGTAAGGTGTAGGGATGGGAGTCAGGTGAGGAAGATGAGAATTTCTGGACCTGTGCCCGGCTGGGTTTGGAGAATATAAACGGCTAGTTATGTGAAGTAATTCAAATGTAAAAGTAGATAGGTATAAAATTAAATGAATAAAAGAAAATGTAATATAGTTACAAAAATTCCAGATACCATGAAAACAACGTGCTAGAATGTGTTAGTACAGAAATGAGAAAGTTGGTAGATGTATTGATGACGACAGAAGTTACTATAGGTATAATAGAATATTGTTTGGGTAATAGACAGGTATAAAATTTAGTTGGAGAGGAAAAGTGAGGTTGAAGAGAGGGAAGTACTAGAAACAAAAGTGGAAATGGAAGATGTTGAGTTTATAAAATCCCGAGAAGTGATCGTAAGGATAGTAGGGAAGGGTTGTGGTTATAGAAAAGTAGCAACAGAGAATGTATATATAATAAGTGGTTGGATGACGACATGAGAAATTTAAAGAAGGAATAAAGAATATCATTTTTAAGTTTAATTACATGCCGAAAAGCGATCATCATGTTAAGGCATAAACGAAAAAGGCGATTGAGGCAAAATGGTAATTTGCTCTACAGGGGTGCAAATACAAACGCAAAGGCTGATGAAGAATATTTATTGTCCTCTTTTGCATAATTTTGGAGTCATATCACTTGCCTGGTAATAGTATATATACACACGCACACACACACACACACACACACACACACACACACACGCACACACACACACACACACACATATATATATATATATATATATATATATATATATATATATATATATATATATATATATATATATATAATGCCCCGTCTTTAAATCCACAGAAATGGGTCTTGACCTTTAAAAAATAAAGTTCCCTGAGATTTAAAAAAAAAAAAATTCAGTCAAATAACATTGTGAAAACTGTAAATTAGTCACAAAAGGAACTAGTAGGTCTGCCCTTCCCTTCATTCTTGTGACTCTTTTCTATATTTTCCTCCATTGCTTTAAATGATATTCCTGAAATGCGAAAAATAGTTTTTGCATATTTTCTAATCTTATAGCATTAATTAAAAATCCTTTTTATTGAAAGATGATCTAGTGACGGTTATCATGGCCCGGAATTGTAATTTTTTTATTATTTTATTTTACTGTATTTTTTTTTACATTTTTCGGGCCATCTTCAGGCTTTTTTTTTTTTTTTTTTTAACATTTCTCTTTATTTAAGTTTACTGTATCTCATCAAAATCATTATGAACAAAATAAGTGTTATTTACACTTACCACTTTAATTGATGACAAATCCTTCTCTTGCAGCCGAAACTCTCTAACCACCAGTTTCTCTCTCTCTCTCTCTCTCTCTCGTCTTCTCGTCTCTCTCTCTCTCTCTCTCTCTCATACTCTATCTCTCTGTTTCCTCTTCCGAAACGTAAAAGATTCATTTTTAATAATCTCTCTCTCCTCTCCTCTCAAAAAAAAAAGTAAAATAAAATAAAATAATTTTTTTACCAGTAGCTAACCAGGCGGAAGGAGTATGCCCACTCTAACCAACAGTTTCTCTCTCTCTCTCTCTCTCCTTCCTTCATACTCTATCTCTCTGTTTCCTCTTCCAAACGTCATTTTAATAATCTCTCTCTCTCTCTCTCTCTCTCTCTCTCTCTCTCTCAAAACATAAATAAATACGTTTTTTTTCTTTTTTTAGCTGACCAGGCGGAAGGATTATGCTCGCCCATCGAATTCAGCCTAAGGGGCATGATGGTGCTACCGCTGACCATAAAAAAAGCGCAGATATACTGCGCAGACGCCCTATACGAACAATTCAACAACGGGCGTCGAAGCTTGACCGTTGACTGCTCTCTCAAACAACCACTGAGCCCCGACATCATCTGCGTCAGTGAGTAATGATATGGATTGTGACCTTGTCCTTGCGACGCCAGTAAGAAAGTTCCTCGTTGTACGTGTGGTTTTCGCACTCGGCTACCAGTCCGGTGGTCCGAAGTTCGATTCTCGGCTCGGCCGACGCGGAGTCAGAGGAATTTATTTCCGGTGATAGAAATTCATTTCTCGATATAAAGTGGTTCGGATCCCACAATAAGCTATAGGTCCCGTTGCTAGGTGACCAATTGGTTCCTAGCCACGCAAAAAACATCTAATCCTTCGCGCCAGCCCTAGGAGAGCTGTTAATCAGTTCAGTGGGCTGGTAAAACTAAGATATACTTAACCTTGACGCCAGTAAGAACTAACCAATCAATCATATATGGACTGTGGGTCGCTCGTTGTCAGTTCTGCTTGAACAATCTAAGTTGATATAATAAGGATTCCTTTTCCGTTTAGCAACAATTGATAGACGAAGGTTATTTCCTCCGTCTTTTATGAGAGAGAGAGAGAGAGAGAGAGAGAGAGAGAGAGAGAGAGAGAGAGAGGATGTGGTTTCATAATGAGCTCCTAATTCGGAGGATAAATCCGTGATTTCATAGTGAATGGAAAAATATCTTTCAAAAATATGTGTTCTGAGAGAGAGAGAGAGAGAGAGAGAGAGAGAGAAAATGTGGTGAGCTTCGAATCCAGAGAATAAATCTGTGATTTCATTGTGAATGGAAATATGTCCTTCAAAAATGTGTTTTGTGAGAGAGAGAGAGAGAGAATATATATATATATATTATATATATATATATATATATATATATATATATATATATATATATATATATATGTGTGTGTGTGTGTGTGTGTGTATGTATATATATATATATAATATATAATATAATATATATATAATATATATAAAATATATAAAATTATATAATATATCTATATATATATATATAATAATATTTATATATATATATATATATAAAATTTTTAATCACTGAAGTGGAAATTGTCGGTAGCTAAATGTGTCATATATATATATATATATATATATATATATAATATATATATATATATATATATATATATATATATGTATATGTATGTATGTGTGTGTGTAAATAAATTTTTCTGTTAAAACAGGATACCAACGTCTGGTTTAAAGCTTAGGACACTATAGTTCGATGGACTGACTCCCACCTTTGTCAAGTAGTGTAGTGAATGCATTCACTACTTGATAAGGGTGGGAGTCAGTCCACCGAAATATAGTCCTTCGTTATAAACCATGGTGTTTTACTGGGCCTTTTATACTTGAGAAAGAATGAGATAGAGGGATAAAGTTGGAACGGTTTTTAGTTTTCTGTAAAAGAAAACTATTAAGGAGGCTTTTTGTCTGTCCGTCCTCCCTTTTTCTAGAGGGCTGCAAATTGTCAAACCAAAATGTCGTGGCGGGTGACAGAGGGTTTTTCCCGGACTATATCGTTCGCAGTTAAGAACATTTTGGTCCTTTTACCCTTCAGTAAACTGACCTAATTAAACCTAAAACCTCAGCGGCAAACGCGGATTAAGCACACAGATGGAGTAGTGTCAACGCCATCTTGAATTGATCAAGATGGCGTTGGTAGTGTTCGCTCTGTGTTTATCCCGGATTTTGTTTTCATTTCCTCTGAACGCGACCTCGCGTAACCTTTGCTTGTGTGCATAAATGGAACATGGACTATAATAAGATGGGTTGAAATTATGGCATTATTACCAGATCTATGATTACTATTTCCAAAAAACACACAAAGAAAGGACAATCATTAAGAACAACCAAAAGTTACTCTTTCTTTCTTTAGAAAACGTAGTACAGAAAATAGCAGATCTCAGGTAAAGTCATAAACAAGGGATTAGCCTTGAGGCTGAGATTTAAAATGATAAATAGATCTGGCAGAGCTGTAGTGTTCTTTTCCTGGCCCCACCCCGGCGGTCTTAGAATCTTGAAAAGACTTTTTCTATACTTTAACATCTAAAACGATAGTCTATCAAAGAAACAAGGCATGGTATGGTTGACCCTTAGCAGCATACAGATGTAGAGATTTGAATAGAAATAACCTTGTATAACCTATCCCAGAATAAGATTGCCTCCAAACTCCCCATAAGCCAAGTTGATCTTACTGAAAGATTTTATCGAGTACTGGGGTCACGTCTTTAAAGGATTGAAATTCCAGCTTGCATGACTAGGATTTAACTCGTCAGTATACAGCAATAAAATCCGTTTGGTCATTCATCTTCGTCTATATATAAAAGCGTTTTGTGTATGCACATTGTCACTCACCCGACTCACCCTGTAAAGAAAGTACTTGCAAACCTGTTCTTCTTCCTGCTTCAGAATGGAAAGAGCGGAAGAAACGGGGATGAGCCAACGCCATCTTGAATTGTCTCAATTCAAGATGGCGTTGGATGAGCCAACGCCATCTTGAATTGACTCAATTCAAGATGGCGTTGGATGAGCCCTTGACCGATGTGACGAGAGTTGACGACTGGGCACGTGAATCTATACCAGTAGTCTAAATGCATGTAAATGATGTATGATAATTTATAATGAAGGAAAAAGAAAAAAAAGTAAGAAACGAAAGTGTGGGTGGAGGGACTGGTCTCGCACCATCCAGTACAGAACTTAATCCAGCTTTACTGATATACCGATAAGATTTTCCCTTTGTCTACTAAGGAAAAGGACCTAAACTTTTAGATTCAAATACGAAGCATTCTGATGACACCGCTCGTCATCCGCCACGAGATTTTGGTTCGAGTGTAGTATGTCGATGCACCCTCCAAGCATCAAACATAGCAGATTGCAGTCCCCTAACCTCAGTCATTTTACTTTATTTAAAGTTAAAGTTAGCCAACGCTATAGAACAGGCCACCAACGGGGCCGCGGCTGTAAGCTTCATGGGGCGCGGCTCAATCAGCATTATACGGAGACCACCGACAATAGATCTATTTTCGGTGGCCAGATGCTCTACGGAAAAAAACTCGACTGTGATGAAGAAACTTTCACCTGTTATATTCTGGGGTCACAGGTAACCCAAATTGACCCCACCATTTTTTTGACCTGGTCATTGAATATCCGGATTGAATGGGAGAATGTTTTAGACAAGCCCTAGGAATGGCAGTTGACACGATATTTTAATAAGGAAAATGTTTGCTTATCATATCTCTCACTGACAAGAGGAGATGGATATAATTGAGTATGAGTTATGGTTATTTATTGTTATTTTATTTTAGTCTATTCATCAATTTGATAATTTTTCCGTTTTTTTTTTTTTTAATAACTGATCTCTGTCTGTTTTTCCCATTACTTTCTGTTACTCCTTTCGAATGGACGCCATATTCTTTGGAAGCCTGAATTTCAAGTTAGTGGCCAAAGGGGCTTCAGAGTATGGCAATGGGATACGTGCCTGCTGCACCTAGGAAACTCGCATTTGAACTATGAATTCCAAATATTGGCGTCCGCCCTCAGAGCGTAAAAACTACTGAGGCTAGAGGGCTACAAATTGGTATATTGATTATCCACCCTCCAATCATCAGATATACCAAATTGCAGCCCTCTAGCCTTATCAGTATTTATTTTATGTAAGGTTAAGGTTACCCATGATCGTGGGTTTGGCACCGCTGTAGGTACCAACAATACAGACCCCCACAGAAGCCTTTTTTTTCTGTTATTTTAGAAAGCTGGAAAGATAGGAATCTGATGTCGTTATATATATATATATATATATATATATATATATATATCTAACATATATATATATATATATATATATATATATATGACATTCGAGCTACAAATGTCCTTTAATATTTAATTCGCTCTACCTCGGCATTGATATATTTTCATATATGTACCGAGGGGGAATTTTTAGTTGATAATAATTTCGTCCCCCCATGGGATCGTAGCACCGTCCAGTGGACGGGAAACGAAATCAGAAACGGACAGTGACGCTACCGAGTCGGCTAGCAGAGAGGCTAAAAATTCCCCCTTACATATATGAAAATATATCAATTCCGAGGTAAAGCGAATTAGATATTAAAGGACATTTGTAGCTCGAATGATTTATATGAATCACGGTGATGTGATAAGTATTCATATATATATATAGTATGTATGTATATAAGTATATATATATATATATATATATATATATATATATATATATATATATATATATATATATATGTGTGTGTGTGTGTGTGTGTGTGTGTGTGTGTGTCTTTGTGTGTTTGAATAAAGTTCGTATAATCATCACTTTTTGTGATTTAAAATCAAACATGTATATATTATATATATATATATATATATATAATATATATATATATATATTTACATACCTTTCTTGTATATCTCTGCGTTTCAGGACCGTCAGATAATTTGCTTCCAAGTTGTGACTCTTCTAGCCCTAATCCATCTGGCGTGATTACTACATTCAGTCTGGTTGATCAAGTGCCTGGGCCATCGTTGACATTAATAGACCTAGTCATCTTTAAGCGAATGGCTTGTTCAGATCCAGCCCAAACGTTCATCAACGGGGAAATTGAAATGGTGAGCGAATGTATCAACGGCAGTTGGACGCCGTATAACGAGTGGTGTGAGCTACGTAAGTATACCATGTTTAATTTTCTAAATGATTCTCTGGCCGCTTCTGGGACAGGTTGAGAGCACTATGGGGGGTGGGGGGTCTCCTACTCCCTCTCGTGCCATACCACACTTACGGGCCTTGGGACAGCGATCATAGAAGATTCACATCAACCGTGCATTTGATGTCTAGGCCAGTCCCTGACGACGCTCCTGATTGGCTGCTGATAAGCCAATCACAGGGCTGACAACTCTCAGTCTCTCTCGAGAGTTCACATGGGCAGGATGCATGTTCCACCTCTCATGAGGGATACTTTTGAAAGACGCATCCCTCAGGAGAGGTGGAACATAGATCCTACCCATGTGAACTCTCTCGATCTCTCGAGAGACTGAGAGTTTCCAACCCTGTGATTGGCTTATCAACAGCCAATCAGTAGCGTCGTAAAGGACTGGCCTAGACATCAGATGCACAGTTGATGTGAATCTACTATGGCAGTTAATTGTCTGAATAAATTTAGTCATTTATTCAAATATGTTTTAATCATCATAAGTCAACAGTACAAACAGATTCCTAATAATTTACGTTAAGAAATTTCTTGAGAATATCACCGTGGATGAAAATCAAATATCCTTTTGAAATGCCAAACCGGTGTAGTGCAAGTGACTGAATAAACATAAAACAAACTTGTTATTTCACTATATAGATTCATAACTTGGCGTTGCAACATTTTATAAACAGCTATTAGAGCGTGATCATGCAAAATGAGAAACCTCCCTCACCTCTTATGGATGGCGTCTCCTTCTTCTTTTCATTTGCAGCCTGTCCCGTTCCTAGAGATTGTTCGGAGATTGGATACATGAGCGATGGTTCGAGCGGTCTCTACCGAGTTGCGCCTGGGCTCGATCCAGACGAAGCTGTGGATGTGAGTTCCAATGTCACGCTTTGCATTTTCATTCTGCTTCCCCCACACGGATTTCGATGACTCGTCTGTGCCTGTGGGAGCAGTGGCCAGGGTGTTTTGCAAATGTATGCGCTGAGCTCAGGGTCTTGGATGAGCAGACGAATTGGCCCTTGAAAACAAATAGATATGCAGCCAGATGTTTTTATACAGGGAAATAGACATACACATGCATGTATTCATACACCTAAAATGTTTGTATACACACACACACACATATATATATATATATATATATATATATATATATATATATATATATATATATATATATATATATATATACAGTCCATATATACATAGAGTATATATAAATATATAGTATATAAATGCATACACACACATATATAATATATATATATATATATATATATATATATTAAATACATATATATAAACACTTTGCGTTAAAATCATGTAGTCGTCTACCAGGTGATAATCGGAAGGACAACACCTTCTGGAGTCAATCCCTTCTGAAGGGGGAAAAGTTGCATTCCACTCAGATGTCACGAGTTCGCGCCTTCCCCAAGCCGATGAAAAAAATCACTGGTTCTGTGTCATGATCAGTTACTGCAGTGTGGGGTCTGCGGTGGGAGGTTGAAACCAACGTTCTTTGGAAGTTTGGATTTCAAGTCACTGGTCCCTTTGGGGTGCTTGTTCCATGTGAATAGATTTCGTCTATTTGAAATAATAATACTAATAATAACGTACATAGCAAAACCACATTTTCCTTAACGCCTACAAGGGTGAAAAGAAATAAACTGCATTCGAAAATGAATGAAAGAATGAATGCATTCTTATAGCGAAATGCAAAAAAGACTAATTGTAACTGAGGAGATGGAGGAATGAACTTTAGGACGCACACACACAATTTTATATATATATATATATATATATATATATATATATATATATATATATATATATATATATATATATATATATATATATATATAATATATATATATATATATATATATATATATATATATATATATATATATATATATATATATATATATATATATATATATATATATATATATATATATATATATATATATATATATATATATATATATATATATATGTGTGTGTGTGTGTGTGTGTGTGCGTGCGGCGTAACTGTAGTAACTGACATACGTAGAAATCATTACTTGAAGGTAAGCTAACTGGCTCTTGAAAATTCAGAGAATACACAATACTGGAGGTCACTTAATGGAACAGTGTTGACAATGCAAACATTCCAGGCAAGGAACCATTTAGCAGTTTCATTTAACTGACTCGTAAAATATAAGCCATAATTTTCCCACTTATATTTGCTTTGATTTATTTTAAAATTCGTATACGTAGTTTATATAGAGATATGATACATACATACATACATACTACATACATACATACAGACATATATATATATATATATATATATATATATATATATATATATATATATATATATATACATATACACACACACACACACACACACACACACATATATATATACATATATATATATATATATATATATATATATATATATATATATATATAATATATATATACATATATAATTGTGTGTGTGCGTCTCAAAGTTCAATCCTCCATCTTCTCAGTTTCAATTAGTCTTGTTTGCATTTCGCTTTAAGAAAGCATTCATTCTTTCATTCGTTTCAAATGCAATTTTCTTTCATATCTTCTTAATCGTTTTCGAATATGATATCTCCCTTTTTAGAGTCGTATTTGTGGAAATTTTTGCAAAGAACCTTAAGTATTGCCTTCAGTGCACCGCTTGAGGGGCACTGACGGTACTGTTCCCCTAAGGGGTCTTTTCCAACGATAGTTCTTCATTCCTTTCATTGTATAACTGCAAAAAAGTTTTCGTGTCAAAATTAACAATTTTCCAGTTTTTTTATTTCATTATTCTTTCTATTTCATTATTAATTGCAAAACAATCTCACGGCTGCTGCATCGCCAGCTTTCAGAAACCTATCAGTCAATCAGCGATGGATATCAGCGCTCGCAAATCCGAGAAAAGATTGAGGCCTCTAAATACTTTTGGTACCTTCTTTGTTTGGTCCAATCCGTTATTTATTTATTATTTTTTCATTTTTACTTTTTGACTTCCATAAATTTGTTTTTATTCTACTCTCTCTTAGTTCTGTTTCACTGTCTTCCCAATTATAAACCTAATAATAATAATAATAATTAATAATAATAATAATAACAACGTTTACACTTCCGCTGTCCAGCCCAGGACAGATAGTTGTTTTAGCACCGACATTTTTTGGCGGTAAGGGTGCACGAGTGTTCTATACGAATATGTATCTACACACACACACACACAAATATACACAAATATACATATATATGTACTATACATATGTATATATATACATATGTATAGCACATATATATGTATATTTGTGTATGTTTGTGTGTGTGTGTGTGTGTGTGTGTGTGTGTGTGTGTAGATACATATTCGTATAGAACACTCGTGCACCCTTACCGCCAAAAAATGTCGGTGCTAAAACAACTATCTGTCCTGGGCAGGACAGCGGAATAGTAAACGTTGTAGTTATATTATTATTATTATTATTATTATTATTATTATTATTATTATTATTATTATTATTATTATTAGGCTTATAATGGGAAGACAGTGAAACAGAACTAAGAGAAAGTAGAATAAAAACAAATTTACGTGAGTCAAAAAAGTAAAAAAAAAAAAAAATAAATAAATAAATAAATAACAGATTGTACCAAACAAAGAAGGTACCAAAAGTATTTAGAGGCCTCAATCTTTTCTCGGATTTGCGAGCGCTGATATCCATCGCTGATTGACTGATAGGTTTCTGAAAGCTGGCGATGCAGCAGCCGTAAGTTTGTTTTGCAAATAATAATGAAATAGAAAAAATAATGCAATAAAAAACTGGAAAATTGTTAATTTTGCCACGAAAACTTCTTTGCAGTTATACAATGAAAGGAATGAAGAACTATCGTTGGAAAAGGCCCCTTAGGGGAACAGTACCGTCAGTGCCCCTCAAGCGGTGTACTGAAGGCAATACTTAAGGTTCTTTGCAGCGTTTCTTCGGCCCCTAGCTGCAACCCGTTTCATTCCTTTTACTGTACCTCTATTCATATTCTCTTTCTTCCTTCTTGCTATCCACCCTCTCCTAATAATTGCTTCATCGAGCAGCTGCTTTGAGGTTTTCCTCCTGTTACACCTTTCAAGCCTTTTTTACTGTCAATTTCCCTTTCAGCGCTGAATGACCTCATAGATCCCAGTGCTTCCCCTTCAGCCTAAAATCTATATTTCTATATTTCGTTGGAAAAGATATTTATAAACCATCGCATAGTTTGTAAAACGGTGATGAGGCAAAGGATTCCTTTGTCAAAGATTAATTCCTGAGATGACCAGAAGTCCTTCAGTGGCGTGGTCGGTATGGTGTTTGCGTATCACCTAGGTGACCGCGAGTTCGATTTCTAGGCATTCCATTGAGGTGTGAGAGATGTGAATTTTTGGTGATAGAAGTTCAATCTCGACGTGGTTCGGAAGTCACGCAAAGCCGTTGGTCCCGTTGCTGAATAACCACTGGTTCCATGCAACGTAAAAACACCATACAAACAAACTGAGATGACCAGTGACTGAACTAGAGTCTTCAGTGAGCTGGTTCTACGGCTTGACTCTAAAGGAACTTAGAAACATTTGTTGGCCATCTTCTTGATCTTTATTTGAAAATTGCGAAGTTGTCAGGTGGGTAAACTTGAATCTGAGTTATTTTTCAATGCCTGTTCCAGTCTTAATCTCCTGTTGTTCCTGTCTTTATCCTTATTGCGCACTTTTAAGGTCGTTATCTTTTCTATTACATTAATATAGTGCTCATTCCTTACCCTTGTATAGGAAGAATTTTGTCTATGCAAGGTCTGGATAATGGTTTGGGTTGTTTCAAGTTTCTGATAATAATAATAATAATAATAATAATAATAATAATAATAATAATAATATAATAATAATAATAATAATAATAATAATAATAATAATAATAATAATAATAATAATAATAATAATAATAATGAGCAGAAATACTGTAGTTTATATAAGTAAAACAAATATATGACGATCTTTAATACATCTCAGTTTATCAGTAATTTCAACTTAGTTTTCGAACCTTCACAGATTCAAGCTAAACTAGAATTTTAAATATTAAATAGAAAATACACACACACACACACACACACACACACGCACACACACACACACTCAGAATTGTATGAAAGCGCAATTTGGTTGAAAATAACCAGTTTTGACGTTTGGAATTTTCAGAAATAGTAAGTCCATCGCTATAGCTGTTCAGGTATCGAACTCGAGCAGCAACAAGTTCCATCGCATGATAGGTTTGTTTAGCACCTTTGACTTAACCGAAAATTTTCCGAAGCTCCGGCTTTTAAAAGGAGTTACGACGGCAAAGAAACGCATTTTTTTTTATCTACATTTAGAAGCTGGGACACGAAACGGAGACACGAATACTCGGCTTTCCGGAATCACACAGCCGAAATTATCCCGGCTTTTAAAAGGCGAGAGGGCAAGTTACGACGAAAAATGAACGCGAATTTTTAGTTTCATTTTATTTACTTTTCGAAGCTGGAACACGAATCGGAGACTTGAATACTCGACCTTTCAGAGTCGCCCTTATCATCTAAAAGGTCTCGTGTTGGCTAGTGTTTATTTAATCCACGATTGGTTACTTACTTTAAACTGGGCGAAAGTAAGTAAGCACTTACACATACACACACACACACACACCTCGGCGCGCAAACAAATGAGAGCGCACGCATGTCCGTTTATTTGCAACTTTACATACGAGGCTCTGAATTGATTTAGAATCGATTCGGTCGAAGAACAGAGGACTCGCTATCATCTCTCGTAGATTGGCAGCCCAACTCTGAAATGTCTACAAACGAATCACGTGATCCGTGATGCAAAATGAGAAATTTTCCAACGGTATATTTTAAGTGGCTGAGTGATATTTCGTACCCTTAGTTTTAGAGATGTCTAAACCTGGTACATTATAGCAGTGTTTATTTTTTCTGAATATCTGAATTTCTCCCTTTTTATTTTATCACTGATTAATGCCCCAAAATCTTTTAACCTCCCCTGGAAAAATGAGATGTACTGGAACCCAAACGTGGAATGTGACCACAGCACGAAATTTGCAAAGCTTTAATTAGAGACTTGAGTTTGCTGACTTTGATCAACCTGGTGATGTTAGAGGCACCCCAGAGGATCGTAATTACTGCAGTATTGCTTAGCTAATGCGTTCTTGTGTTATATGTCGTGACTTTTGAACATTTTACTCGATTACTTGGTTAGATTTTAAGTAATATCTCGACCAATATTCGGTGTCTCACATCAATGCAGGATGGCTTAGTGTAATTTTTTTTCGTATAAATGTTTGACTTTGTAAATGGTTCCTACACACCCACCCACACACACACACGCACACACACACACACACACACACATAATACAGAAGTCTGTTGTTCATAAGTTGCACGTATCAAAATGTTCGTAGTTTGACTCTGAAGCTTACGAAAAAGACAAATGGGAATATTCAAAACATAATTAAGATTAAAACAGTAAAAAAAAAACTAAGCAACAAGTCAGTGAAAAGCCATTTTCATCCCCTTCTTCAAATAGGGCGACATTCCTAAGAGCATCTGAGGATGCCATGTTAGTATTAGGAGGACAATTTACGAATTTTCATTCATTTATTTGCTCTTGTGTCTCTATGGTAATTTGTCTGCAAAATAAAAAAAGCTTTACCGAACTATTGGACGACTGGGAACTGATTTTATAATTTCATTTTGTTTATTGATTTATTACTTGGTGTAGTGAACAAAATGAAATAATTGGCAAGGTGAAATAAACTAATGTCCTTCAGTACAAAGGGAAAAGTATGTGATCAGGACTGAAGGATTTTAGGAGGAAGTAGAATTGCAATAGGACACCCTATGATATTTGCCTTCAGTGCCTTCAGCTTTTCCCATTTCTATATAAGGTCGCTGTTTCTAGTCAGCCTTCTCCATCTTCTTCTGTCCTGTACATCTCGTTCTCTTAGACCCTTTTCCTTCGTGTCATTGAATAATCTATCTTTCCACCTGAACTTTGGCCTTCCCTCCCTCTTCTGACCTCCACCCCCATGTTCATAACCCTCTTACATACGTGTTCATCTTCTCTCCCTATGATCTGCGCGGAAAGAAATTGATTGTAACGCGTGAGACTAATGACTGAAGGCTTGATAGGGCATATTGCAGTGTGAGCTTAGACCAGGAATTGAGTCCTCCAGTAGGAAGCATATATATATATATATATATATATGATATATATATAATATATATATATATATATATATATATACTATATATATATATATATATGTATAATATATATATATATGCTTGTGTGTGTATAGATAGAATCTGCTGGTCACTTCCTACCAAATACATGTGTCATTGTAATAGCCACAGTGCCCTCTTAACTTCTCGAAATATTCACACTTTTTGGATACGCCCGTCACTACAAAGCTTTAGGTCCAGATTTTGAAGTGACAAGCATGTCCATAAAATGTGTCGGTGTGCGCGCGTGCGGATTATATACATTTTTCACGTATTCGTAAATGCACGATACTTTCCAAGACCATTATTAAAAGCATGGCGTGAATTCTCTCTCATCACTCGCCCAGGTGTGGTGCGAAATGACTGGCACCCAGGGCGGAGGGACGGGCTGGACCACGCTGTTCCGTCACGTTGGGTCCAACTTCATTGAGACGAACCTGAACTACACCGCCGGCTTTGGAGACCCCGAACTCACCTGGACCGACAACAGCACCTACTTCGCTGGTCAGTTTAAGCTCGTAGACTCAATAATTGAAAACGTGTTTTCTGGGCCCAGCCCGTGTCGCTTCGTGAAATATCCTTTTAGCACATATTTCTAAGGTAAATATTACTAACATTACCAGAGAAAAAACTAAAATGGGATGTCAGAGTATCTGACTCGCTCACCTTATATAAAAGGTGTTGTCAAAATCCCGTATTTTTACCTATGCATTATTAACTTCGTCAACTAAGTTGGGAGAGGCCGTATTTGTGTATGTGTGTGTGTCTTGAACAGGATTGTGCAAAAAGACCATGTCCGAGTTTTTTTTTTTTTTTTTTTTTTTTGGGGGGGGCCAGGATTGCCCATAAAGACCATGTCTGTGTGTATATGTGTGTGTGCGTGTTTTTTTTTTTTTTTGGGGGGGCAGGATTGCCCATAAAGACCATAGTTGTGTGTGTGTGTGTTTTGATTGCACAAAAAATTACGAGTTTATTTTGTGGGCAATTTTACTAAAAATATATCTTTTTCCGTGTATGTCTGTTTGTGAGGAGTATGCGTGTGTGTGCGTTTGTATATGTGTGTTTGTGGGTGAGTGTTTTTGGGAGGGGTGCGATTGGAGCACATACCCAACCTTTTTGGAGGTTTGTGGTATCCGAACGCCCCCATCTTTTTTCAAGAGTATTTACCGAAAGTTAGAGAGATTTTATCTCAGCTTGTCCGTATCTTTATATTCATGGTACGCAGTGTTTATTGAATACTTAACACAGTTATGAACACATATTTAACTTTCTACAAATTTAATTTTTTTATATCTAGATTTTTTTTAAAAGCCACCTTACAAAATTAAGAAAATATTGAATATTTATATCAAGAAAAGGGATTCTGTAGTTAAGTGATGTCCTAGAACGAGGATTATTCTTTTATTCTGAAGATATACTCTTTATAGGGAACTCTTCGCTGAGTAGTAAGTATTTGTTAACAAAATGGACGTTAAGAAGCTTCAGGTGGAGTTAGTAATGAAAAAGAAATAGCAGTTTGATGTCGCTCTTTGCCTTATGCATATTACCTCCTCCTCCTCCTCCTCCTCCTCCCTTTCCTTCGCCTCACCCTCTGCATCTCTTTTTTTTTTCTTTCTTTTTTTTTTTGTCCCTCATCCATTGTCACTTTACTCCTCTCCGTTTCTTCCTCCTCCCTAAAAGGTCCTCCTTTCCTCCTTTCCCTTACCCGCCTTCCCTCCTTCCTCCCCTTCATTCATTCTTTCTCACTTTATGCCCCTCCTCCTCCTTCTCTTTCCCTTTCCCTGTAGGCTCCTCCTCCTCCTCCTCCTCCTCCTCCTCTTTTTTTCAGTTCTTCTACTCCCACTTTATTCACCTCCTCCTCTTCTTCCTCTGTTTGAACCTCCTCTTTCTCTTTCCCTGTAAGCTCCTCCTCTTGTTTTCTGTTCTTCATCTACTCTCACTTTATTCCCCTCCTCCTCCTCCTCCTCCTCTTCTTCCTCCTTTGAACCTCCTCCTCCTCCTCCTCCTCTCTTTTTTCTGTTCTTCATTTACTCTCACTATTCCCCTCCTCCTCCTCCTCCTCCTCCTCTTCCTCCTCATCCTCTTCTTTTTTCTGTTCTTCATCTACTTTCACTTTATTCCACTTCACTCTCCTCCTCTTCTTCCTCTCTCCCTTTCCTCCTCCTCCTCCTCTTATTTTCTGTTCTTCATCTACTCTCACTTTATTCCCCTCCTCCTCCCTCCCCCTCCTCCTCCTTCTCCTCTTTTTCACTCTTCTATTTCTCTTTTCTCTCCAGATTCTCTTCCTCCTCCACACGCATCAAAACGATTGGTTTCAGCAATTAATGATATTCCCCAGTCCTCGGAATCATCCTTAATTTAGTGCACCAAACTTCATATCAAAACGGCACAGTTCTTAGAATCAATCCAATTTCACGGGTTAAAATTATACGATTTTTTTTAAAGGCCCCATATTTCAATTTAGCCTTTGTAATTCGTGGCACTAACAACATTTTTGCTTTAGATATGATCACCAGCATTAATATTATTTGTTGTCATGATTGTAGACATAGCAGCTCCTAATGTGTGATTCTCAGGTTTACATATTATGGATTGCAAACTTTCTAATGGAAGTTACCATCAAGATAATAATCACTGAGCCATGTTGATTAAAATATAATAATTTTAGTTGTAAATGCTCTTTGCTTTAAATTCAAATCAGCTACAAATGTTAATTACATGAAATTCATATCAGTTGAAAATTTTAATGATTACGAATTCAAAACCAGTTACAAATATTCATAATGAATTTACTAGACGCACAGTATTTAGACTGGATGACTAACTAATGAAAACTGAGATGAAGTTTCGTTCACAATTTCAGGGCTGGATACTCTAGTGAAATGGAACTCCGATCTCCTCAGTACGCGAGACCTCGTATTGCAAGTACGTTTCATTTTTACAAATCAGTGTTATGTTCTTTTGCCGCAAGGTGCTCGTATTGGATTTTTATCACTGAGGTTCAGAGCTTAGTGGTTCTTTATATAGTACGTAATAGTTCAAATGGAATATATATAGTATATATATATATATATATATATATGTGTGTGTGTGTGTGTGTGTGTGTGTGTGTATGTATATATATGTATGTACATTTACGTGCATAAATATCGTACAAACGCACACGCAATATATACATATTTGTTTATTTATTATATCACATGAAAAATATAATATATATGAAGTCATTGCAATCCAAAAAAAAATAATAATAAGCATTACACAAAGTCAAGCATCGTAAGTTGAAGTTTCAGCGTTTTTTTTTTATGTATATATATATATATATATATATATATATATATATATATATATATATATATATATATATATAAATCTGGACCCCCTGCATTTACCAAATAAGAGAAATTGTGATGTTCCAGTTCCTGTTGGCGGACTTGAATGGAATCCAATACCACGCGACTTATGGAGGCGTGACGATCCAGCCCATGTCTTATGTTTTGAATAGCGTTGGGCAGTATCATGGAAATGCAGGTATATTTACTAATTAAAATTCTCTCTCTCTCTCTCTCTCTCTCTCTCTCTCTCTCTCTCTCTCTCTCGTATATTAATATATATCACTTCATTGCAAAAACAATTTTAGAGAAGTACTTCGATTGTCTGGGATTTTAGCTATTGATTCACGAAGGGTAAAAATGAGCATTACTTCTTGCAGGAGACGCATTGTCTTCTCACGTTGGCATGGCCTGGAACTGTAGTGTGCCGTCGATTTGTTGGTGGAATGTGGTTCCCGGAATGGTTGGGGTAAGTACAAAGAGTCGGGGTGTAGGTCTTGACCGGTTTCGACGTCATTTCTAAGCCATCGATGAATAATTATTGACGTCGAAACCCATCAGGACTTCGTCTCTTGTTTTTTCACCTGTGTTGATGTGTGTTAAACTAATTACGAGTTTATGTGATTGAAATAATTCCATACATACATTCTAAAACCTAGAAGGCAGTGAAAAGCCTCTCTAACGATAAATTCTGATTTTCAGGTCAGTTTTACATCGACGGAAATACGATGGATAGACATGCCCTTGTCGTACATACATATCCGCGTGCGGCCAACATCGTTTGACATAGGTACTGTTTGCTAAATGCAACTCTTTTACGACATCACTTTGGATTGGTTTTTTAAAAGAAAAGTCAGTTGATTTTATAATCATATCGTTGCCTATTTAAGTCATTGGACCTAAGATAATGTTTACTAAATGCAACTGTGTTTCTTGTCATGGCATTGCTTTAGACTGATTTAAAGAAAAAAAAGATAGATAATTCTATAATCTTACATTTGCCTATTTAAATTAGTTTTATCAATTTATAATTTGCCGTTTTTTTCATATTCCTTTTCATTTATTTAGGCGTCCTAAGGAGTTAGTGGTAACTTCCTGTGACGTCTATTTTCGTAATTGTTTTGTTCAAATTGTGTTATTCATTTGTATCAAATTGCTTTTACAGCATTCCATATCTGTCCGCTTTGTCTGAAATTCAAAGTTAAACTGTAAAGGATAAATCAAAACATATCTAGAACAGTTACTCCAGCTACTAACGAGTCTGATCCGATGATACAACGTTTAATTTACGTATGTGAACAGCGATTTACCTTTGGCGATATCTGAGCAGATAGGTTGCCTCCAAGTATTCTTTGGAGAAAGACCCCTATAATAGAGTAGACTCTACATTCGAGATCATCAAACGTAATAAAAACTTTAGTGATCTGTAGTATCTTCTTTCTTAATTTCTAAATCGGCTTAAATCTGCTTCAAAGTAGAAGGATCAAGTTTTATTTTTGTTCAAAAGTTAACCTACTGACTTCGCAGTTTGCAACCGTTTACAGCTATCCAAATAGCATGTAAAGCATATATAGTGAATAATCAGCTTTTCACAAAGAGAAGTGAATTATATAGTTATAATAATAATAATATTAATAATGATTCTTATTTTCAGCAGGAGGCCACATTCATGGAATATACAAAGTAGAGGCATTACAATAGATACACGAATTAAAGCTCTGTAAGCGCCTCAGTGGCGTGGTTGGTTTGGTGTTTGCTTCTCACCTCGGTGGTCGCGGGTTCGATTCTCGGCCATTCCATTGAGGAGTGAGAGATGTGTATTTCTGGTGATAGAAGTTCACTCTCGACGTGGTTCGGAAGTCACGTAAAGCCGTTGGTCCCGTTGCTGAATAACCACTGGTTCCATGCAACGTAAAAACACCATACAAACAATAAAGTGATAAAACTGATAATTGCCAATCTCCACTCAATTACTGAGATGGTGGTAGTAGTAGAAAAAAAGTAATTATATCACTGGTAGTGGCAGTATTATTATTCAGAATAATAGTAAAAAAATAAACAAAAACCTCATTAGAAAATTATAACAATTAAAAACAGATTAATTACAAACTAATAATTATACCCTTCGCTTGTAGCCGAAGGATGCCCTGCCCAATTCCGGGGAGAGAAGACTGAGAGTACGGCGATGGATCTTCCTCTCAGTCGACTTCCAAACACCACTTTCAGCTACACCTGTCTTGGCAATTTCCAGCTGACGCCGCTGGAAGCAAATGTCACCTGCGTAGGATCAGCAGGGCTGTTCTCATGGGACATCGTTCCAGATTTACCTTGCAAGTGTAAGTAAGTTCCAGATTTACCTTGTAAGTAGATTTACCTTGCAAGTGTAAGTTCCAGATTTGCCTTGCAAGTGTAAGTTCCAGGTATACCTTGCCTTGCAGTTGTAATTTCCAGATTTACCTTGCAAGTGTGAATAAGTAGATTTACCTTGCATGTGTGAGTAAGTTCCAGATATACCTTGCCTTGCAAGTGTAATTTCCAGATTTACGTTGCGTGTGTGAGTAAGCTCCAGATCATGTATTTATTTAATTACTTTTATTTATTTATTTTATTTATTTATGTTTTATTTATTTTTATTTCTTTATTTATTTATAACCTTGCAAGTGTAAGTTCGCGATTTACCTTGTAATAGATTTACCTTGCAAGTTCCAGATTTTCCTTGCAAGTGTAAGTTCCAGATTTACCTTGTAAGTGTAGGTAGATTTACCTTGTATGTGTGAGTAAGTGTACCATGCAAGTGTAAGTTCCAGATGTGCCTTGCAAGTGTGAGCAAGTTCCAGATTTACCTTGCATGTGTGAACTTATTAAGGAAACCTAGACCTAATAGAATGTCCATTCCCGAAGAAAGAAGGATATACAAGAATTAGAAATTAGAAATCCAATCCCCTCTTGCCTGCTAACTGCTAAGTACTTAATTTAGCGGTGAGGCCAACATAACCACAGTACGACTCAGCAGGTTTATAAAAAAGTATAGAGAGAGAGAGAGTCCTTACAGTCCTTACAGTCCTTACAGTTCGTTCGGGTTGCCCCAGGTCCCTCGGTGTGAGGCGCCTCTTAATGTCTACCAGAGAGTTGCTAGTACATCTTCCGGTATATTTTGCATCTTCCAATCTTGGATGGTCTGGGATGCAGTTTAGATATTTGTCGAGCTTATTCTTAAAACACATCTACGCTCACTCCTGATATATTCCTCAGATGAGCTGGCAACGCATTGAATAGACGCTGCATTATCGATGCTGGTGCGTAGTGGATTAATGTTCTGTGTGCTTTCCTTATTTTTCCTGGTATAGTTTTGGGCACTATTAATCTACCTCTGCTTGCTCTTTCTGATATTTTTAGTTCCATGATATTTTCTGTTATTCCTTCTATCTGTTTCCATGCCTGAATTATCATGTAGCGTTCTCTTCTCCTTTCTAGACTATATAATTTTAAGAATTGTAGTCTTTCCCAGTAGTCTAGGTCCTTAACTTCTTCTATTCTAGCTGTAAAGGACCTTTGTACACTCTCTATTTGTGCAATATCCTTTTGATAGTGTGGGTACCATATCATATTGCAATATTCAAGTGGACTATACGAACATATGTTTTTATAAAGCATAATCATGTGTTCAGCTTTTCTTGTTTTGAAGTGCCGTAACAACATTCCCATTTTTGCTTTACATTTTGCCAACAGAATGGCTATTTGATCATTGCATAACGTTCCTATTCATCATCACACCAAGGTCTTTAACTGCTTCCTTATTTGTGATTGTCTCATTATTAGGTCCCCTATATGCATATAGCTTTCCTTCTCTGTCTCCATAATTTATTGATTCAATTCAAATTTATCAGTTAAATACCATCCTATTTTACCTCTGCCCAATCATATACTTTGTTAAGGTCTCTTTGTAGAGCGTTCCTATCTTCATCACAAGTAATTTCTCTACTTATTCTTGTGTCATCAGCGAAACTACTCACTACCGAATCCTTAACATTACTGTCTATGTCTTCAATCATAATAACAAACAATATTGCAGCTAGCACCGTACCTTGTGGCACACCGGATATTACCTTGGTTTCATCCGATTTCTCATCGTTTGCAATAACTATCTGTTTCTGTTGTGTAAAAATTCTTTTAACCATCTTCCTACTTTATCTACGATATTGTGTTTTCTAATTTTCTTTGCTAATATATTATGGTCTACTTTGTCAAAAGCTTTTGCAAAGTCCAGATAAACCACATCTGTTTCATTTCCGCTTTTCATATTTTTGAATATGTTCTCACGGTGGACTAACAGTTGGGTTTGTGTACTTTTTCCGGGTACGAAACCGTGTTGTCCTATATTAAACAAATTATTTTTTATTAAATGTTTCATAATATTTTTCTTCATTACCCTTTCATACACTTTCATAATATGTGATGTTAGACTCACAGGCCTATAATTACTTGCCTCTAGTCTTGATCCACTTTTGAAAGTAGGGGTGATATATGCTAATTTGTGCTCATCATAAATCTTGCCTGTATCTACACTTTGTCTTAATAATATTGCAAGTGGCTTTGCGATAGAATGAACTACTTTCTTTAACAAAATAGCAGGGACTCCATCCGGCCCTGCAGCAGCTCCATTTTTAATTTCATTAATTGCCTGCACAATATCAGCTTCATTAATTTCTATGTCAGCTAAATATTCACTATTTTCGTCCCTTACTTCATTATCTATTCTAGGGGTGAATTCTCTCTTATATCGTTCTGCCAGGTATGTTGCAAATTTCCTTTTTTTTCATTCGTTAATCTCCCTTCAATTCTCAGAGGGCCTATTTCTATTCTTCTTTTATTCATCTTCTTCGCATTATGAGTATAATAGTTTGGGGTTTTATTTGCTTGATATTTAATAGGGTTTTTTCTTCCAAGTCCCGTTTTTCATTTTCTTTTGATTGTATAATCTTTTGTTCTGCATTTTCTATCCTACTTTTTAGTTCTATAACTTTCCATGCATTTTTTTCTTTTGCAAGACCTTTTTTCCACTTTCTGATTTTCTGGAACAAGATCCTTCTGTCTCTTGGTATGCATGAATGATGTTTACTTTTCTTCTTCGGTATATATTTATCCACTATTTTCTCCAATATTTTATATAATATCTCCGTATTTACCCTTATGTCATCACTTACGAAAATGTTATCCCAATCTTTGTTTAATTCTTCATTAATTTCTGACCATTTTATATTTTTACTGTAGAAGTTGTATTTTCCATATCCTTCCCACTTTTTCATTTCTTGCTTATCTCTATTTTCACTTGCTTTGGAATGAGAGAGAGAGAGAGAGAGAGAGAGAGAGAGAGAGAGAGAGAGAGAGAAGAGAGAGAGAGAGAGTTGAAACTTATAATTTTTTCATTTTCCTGCTACAGATATCCCTCCACCGGGGTTCACGATGCTCCCTGGGAATAGTTCCTCGGTAAAAGCTGTCGATGTGCTGGCCACAGGAGGAGTGGTCGAGGCTTCTTCATTGTAAGGGAACAGGACGAATAGGCCACTGACTGTTCAAACGTGTCATTTGTATTATATTATATTATTATATATATATATATATATATATATATATATATATATATATATATATATATATATATATATATATATATATATATATATATAGATATATGGTCATCGACTCTACATAGAAGTGGGAAAAGATGCAGAGAAAGAAGATATATGTACAGATATTTATATGTATATATAAATATATACAATATATATATATATATATATATATATATATATACGTACATAAATATGTATATATATGTATGTATGTATACATATATATATTTATATATGTATATATATATATATATATATATTATTTTTTTATGTTCATATAACTGTGATTTTTCACTTACTATAACCAGTAATGATCAGATTATTCAGCAAGTGTTTGGCAAAACTTTACTGAAAACGATATTTTTCAATAAGTTACGATGTTTTCAAACTTCCATAAACTTCATTTGTATTCTGAATATTTTACAATGAAAGCCATTTTTACACTGACGGGCACTATTTCTGTATTCACCGAATGTTGCTCTCATTACTCCTCGTTCAATTATGTCGTCTTTCAATTATGTGGATATTAATTTTGAATTGTTCTACGCAGGTGTGGTAATGACAACTCTGCCTTGCTTATTGTGGGGTCTTTGGATGTCTTAGTTGGAATGACCAATGGTTTATTCTATTACACAGCTCATATGTTTAGGTAAGGTCCCACTGATGTGCACAATGTATTGCATATAAGATTGCTTAAAAAGATATACGTATGTATACACGTATATACAATATATATATATATATATATATATATATATATATATATATATATATATATATATATATATATATATATTATTCGAGCTAACAATATCTTTTAATATCTAATTCGCTGTACCTGAGAATTGATATATTAAGGGGAATTTTATATATATATGTATATATATATATATATATATATATTGTGTTTGTATATACAGTAAGTTATAACTTACTTTGTAGTTTATATAAATGTAACCAATCAGATACTAACTAGACTTAATCTTAACCAGGAACGGCAGTGTGATACCTCCCCTGATACCTGGCCTGACTTGTTCAGCGCCTGATATCTGCCAGGTAAGTTGTACCTGGTTATAAATGACAGGTAATTTAATTATATTAGCAAAAGAGCGAGCCATTGCTATAGATTTTGTTACAGATTCATTCATTTATAACTGAACGTTATATATCTTGTTAATGAGTTAGATTTCGTTGGGACACGTGACCGTTTCTGATCGATTAAAAACTACACTTTATATTCTCCTGAGAAGGAAACTTGGCAAGAAACAAGGAAAGATAAGACAACTGCAAGAAACTTAAGAAAGATAAGTAAACGTTTCAACAATCTTAGTTAGGATAAGAAATTTTCCCAAGAAACTTAGGAAAGAGCAGATGCAATTGAAAGAGCCACCAAAGCAATCTAAATGAGCTACTAAAACACTGCCTAACCTCACGGCCAATCCACTAGACCAATCACTCACCGGGAATATCTTTTCATACCTCAATAATCTTACTTCCTTCGACAGGCTAACGATACGTATGCTTGCATAGTTGTCGATAATAAAGGAACTTATAAGGCAGTTGCTTGCGACACTCCTGAGGGGTTCCTCTGCTCTCATCCAGGTGAGTGTTCGCTTGTAATGTCATGTAGTGCGTACAAGTATGCGTAATTATGTATGCATTCCACGCATACATGCATGTATATGTATACATACATATGTCTGTGTGTTTGTGTGTGTATTTATGTATATATCTTTGTATATAATTTTATAAAATGCCTGTGCACACATACATACACAGACATACTTTCGTGATTCAGTTTTACATACTTATATAATATATATTTATGAATGTATATATATATATATATATATATATATATATATATATATACAATCATTAAGCTACAAATATCGTT